>NW_008612987.1:0-23487 GCF_000691845.1 Merops nubicus | reverse complement strand
CCTGCTGAAGGGTAAAGGACCAGCAAAACCTTCCAGCATGAGTCAAGTCTGGTTTAATAAATGCAGCTAACGAAGGAGCGAATCCCCTCTGACAAGCACATCAGGTTTTTGTACTACACAAATTAGAGGTACAAGGCTGTGTGTTTAATTCTGACTGAAAGCAATTGAGAGGTACAAATTGTACCAGAGGAACATTCCAAATTGAAGCATCAGAAAGAGAGGGAAAACAAAACAAAACAAAACAAAAACAAAACAAAACAAAAAAACCCCAAAACACAACACCACAACACTCCACAATGACCTCCACACAATGACAGACAATAAAAATTCTGCAATTTAGAAAAGGGGAGCAGAACAAGCCAGGCAGGGGGATGGACAGAGAAGTAGTCTGGAAGTTTTTCAAGGATAATTTGTTTTTAAGAAGAGAAAATCCCTGCTGCTGTGCCTTCTTGGATTATTTTCAGTGTTACAGATGAAACCTTAGGTTAGTGAATATAAAAGACAGGACTTTTTGTTTCTTTGTATTTTTTTCCCCCTTCTCTTTTTTTATTGTCACAAAGGAAGAAAGCAACCATGTCAGGAAAGATTTGGTGGGTTTAACTGAGCTGCAGTTGTATCCTCTCCTGTGTTTTCTATCATGTCAATTTTCCAAGTGGCCATCAAGTTTTTGTCAGCTGAAGCAAACCAAGTATACAAGGCTGACATTTAGAATAGCTCCAGGATTTGCCTTCCTCCAGGCAGCATTATCAAGAGGGGCTTTAAGCATGCTTAAGTTGACTTTAAATCAAGATGTCAGCTTTGAAATCAAGCTGTCTTTGGCTTTCTTGTCAATAATTCTGAATTTGGTTTAAGCCCTATACACCTTCATGCATTAACCAGCCAGTATTTGAAGGTGTGTTCTTCTGAATACATACAACAATCTTTTGTCCTTTACTGAGGATTTGGGACACTTACAGGTTGGATGTGACAATTCCCCCTCACACCTTGAAATAGGAAAGGACAAATGTTTGCAGACTGAGTTTCAGTGCAGGGAAGCAAGAGGAAGGTGTTGCAGTTGAGTAAGGGCACAACAAAAAGCAAAGAGATGGAAGTCTTTGCATAAGTGTGTTCATGTACCTTTGTGTCTGTTTGCTTTCAACTCTGTAGCAAATAAAAACCCAAAACTGAATGCAAAACAGCTTCCCTTCACCAACCACTCCTGGAGGCCGAGGTGCTCAAGACACAAAGGCCAGGAAGTCTTGCAAAAGCACACCCCAGAGGCCAAAAGGAAAGAGTCAGGAGCTCTCTGTAAAAAGTAGCCACTAGATAGCCAGAAAAGACAAAGGAACAGAACTATGCTCAAATTTTCCTCTTCTTTTTGTCCAGGGTTACTTCATTACAGAATCCTCAAAGTGGTTCGCCATCACAGGAGTTTTAGGAGCATTTTTACCAACAACATGGACAGTAGGATCGAGTGCACCCTCAGCAAGTTCACAGACCAAACCAAGCCATGTGGTGCAGTCACCACACTGGAGGAACGGGATGCCATCCAGAGGGACCACGACAGACTACAGAGGTGGGCCTGTGCAAACCTCTTGAAGTTCAAGAAGGCCAAGTGCAAGGTCCCCCATCTGAGTTGGGACAATCCCACACACAAGTACAGGATGGGAGATGAGAGGATTGAGAGCACCCCTGCAGAGAAGGACTTGGGGGTGTTGGCAAATGAAAAACTGAATATGAGCCAGCAATGTGTGCTCACAGCCCAGAAAGCCAACTGAATCCTGGTCTTCATGAAAGGAAGTGTCACCAGCAGGTGAGGGGAGGTGATTCTGTCCCTCTGCTCTTCTCTGGTGAGACCCAACCTGGAGTACTGCTTCCAGCTCTGGAGTCCTCAGCACAAGAAAGACATAGACCTGTTGGATTTGGTCCAGAGGAGAGCCACAAAGGTGATCAGGGTGCTGAAGCACGTCTCCATTGAGGTCAGGATGAGAGAGTTACAGTTACTCAGCCTGGAGAAGAAAAGGTTCTGGGACAACCTTATACCAGCCTTCTAGTACTGAAAGAGAGCCTACAGAGAAGGTGGGGAGGGACTCTTTATCAGGGACACGGGGTAAAAGTTTCATACTGAAAAATTTAGATTATATATTAGGACAAAATATTTTATGATTAGGGTGGCAAGCCACTGGAACAGGCTGCCTAAAGAAACTGTGGAAGCCCCCTCCCTGGAAGTGCTCAAGGCCAGGCTGGATGGGGCTTTGCACAACCTGGTCTAGTGAGGAGGTGTCTCTGCCCAAGGAAGGGGGGTTGGAAGTAGATGACCTTTAAGATCCTCTCTAATCCCAACCATCCTATATTTGTAAGAAGTCTAACATACAACATCAAGGTCTAACTTTCTAGGTCATAACTCATTCAAAGAGCAAAACCCCTCACCACAGAGCTTTAGGAAGTTCTGCTTCAACCCTTTAGGAATACAGGAGCGTTCTTCAAATGTGGTGTGCCTGCCTCCACTACTTTAAAGGATTAAGCAGAGGTGTGCTGGTTTTGGCTAGGGTAGAGTTAATTTTCTCCATAGTAGTTACTATGGTTCTATGTTTTGGATTTGTGCTGAAAACAGTGTTAATCATTCAGGGATGTTTTAGTTACTGCTGAGAGCTGCTCACACAGGATCATGCCTTTTCTGCTTCACACACCATCCCACCAGTGAGGAGGCTGGGATGCACATGAAGCTGGGAGGGGACACAGCCAAGAGACCTGACACCAACTGATCAAAGGGATATTCCATACCATATGATGTCATGCTTACTACATAAAGCTGGGAGAAGAGGAAGGAAGGGGAGGACATTTGGAGCTAGGGTATTTGTCTTCCCAAGTAGCTGCTACATGTGATGGAGCCCTGCTGTCGTGGGGGTGGCTGAACACCTGCCTGCCCATGGGAGGTGTGATGAATGAATGCCTTGTTTGGCTTTGCTCGCACACCTGGCTTTTGCTTTACCTATTAAGTTGTCTCTGTCTCAACCCACGAGTTTTCTCACTTGTACCTTTCTGATCCTCTTCCCCATCTCAGTAGGGGGAGTGAATATGTGGCTGGGTGAGACTTAGTTGCTGACTGAGGTTAAATCATGACATCTGGTTGCTGAGTTATATTTGCATTTCAGAAGCTGGACATCTGAAGATCTCAACTACCCAAACTAAGGATTTTGGCTTGTTTCTATACCTTTTGCATTTAAACCTAAGAAGAAATATTTCAGAGTTTCTCAGATTGGATAAACTGACATCAAAGTCAATGAGATCATGACAATTCAGCCTGAATACACAAGATGCACTTTTGACTCATGGATGAGAGATAATTAATCCAGATTAAAGAATATAAGGGGGTGCAGCACAGTAGCTATTGCAAAATGTGTCCCACATGGATACGGTAAGAGCATTTACAGAGGAGCTATTCTAGAACGTGTCCCTGAATACATTTGAACTATAACAACTTTCTCAGTTAATTGCGTCCTGCAGACAAGTTCCTAAAGTAAGAAATTAGTTAGTTATTGTGAACAGAACTAGAATATTATTTCCATCCTGGATTGGAAGATTTGCTTTCCTATAAAATCATATAGTTCCAAAATACCTAGGAGTATTTCAGAATATACAGAACCTTAGGTATGGACACACCCCGCGAGAAAACTTTTCTAGAAGGTAAAGAACACACCAAAAAGTAGCAAGTGGTGAATTTCATATAATAAAATCTGACTATGGGCAAGATTTAGTCAAAACTATAAAAACTCATTTTGCCCAATCCTGGAAGGAAGAGAAACACTAGCCTTTCAGTAGCATAAAGCAGGATATGAATAAGAAGAATCTGTAGCCAAATGGAGGTGACTGCATTATAACGTGCAGGGTAAAATTTTTAAACAGTAAATTCAGCAGAGCTCTGACAGAGAGTTCATCACTGTTTCACAGAAATATGAAATAACTTCTCCAGTCATTTTATTTAGTCAATTCCCATTAAATGTCAGATTTTTTCATCATGAGTATTTATGGCAGCTTCTTCCAAAATGACCTCTCAGTATTCTGCAAGAGTTATTCTTTAACTATTACACCAAATAAGCCCTGAAATAAGTCATGATACCCAAAAATGCCATTATTATTAGGAAAATGCATTTGAAGGAAATGTGTTTTTTCCAACATCCTAACCGGACAAAAACTCTCTAAAGGAAAGCAGTGAAAGACTAAGCCATCTACTAATACCATTCACTATGGGTCAGCACATGAGCCTCAACTGAGCCCTCCTATACACTCATGTGTAGAACAAGCAGAGAGTTAAAATATCCTAGTTCTATTAGTTGATGCAGTGGGCATTATCTGAAGACAGCAGTACCAAAAAAATGCAGGGCGGGGTAGGGGGTTGTTATCAAGCAACTGTCAAAACTGGCGTGGAGAGACAGGCAAATTCAGAGTAATGATTGTAGCATGATGCTCTAGGTACAGAAGCAGTCTTGAGGTGCAGATTTATACCCAAGGCAAAGTCAAATAGAAGGACTTATTTTCTTGTTGCCTTGCTTACTGGGTTCATTTCATTTACTTAAGACCTTCAGATTTGCTATAATGAGGTTCACTGGGGATGGGAACCAGGGTAGAGGGGTGAACAGTTGAATCTCTGAAGAGGCTGGAGGTGCAGTTACTGCCAACAAGGTTTTTACGTGCCAACAGCTCTAAAAGAGATTCTTAGGTGTCTGCTGCTGCATAGGAAACCCTCCTTTGTAATACAGTAATATCCTCATTTCACTCAAGTGAGTTTTTGGTGGCCAGGCAGTGTTTAGCACTCCACTGAGGAATGAAAATACCAAACTAAAATTTATTCAAGTACACAAATCTAAGAGCTGTCTCTGGTAGTGCAAGGAGAACAACACCAAATCTTCAAAGAGTCAGAGACTAATAAAGCCAGAAGCACGCATGAAGCAGGCATACAGATTTCATAACATTATAAAAAAAGCTGACGGGCAAAAACCTCAAGAGGTTACCAAGCACACACTCCAGCAGGATATAAACCACCTATTATATTAAAAGAAACAAAAATTTGTCTACCTTGTACCTAAAGTTCTCCAGAGATGTAGACTCTGCTGTGCTCAGCCACCTACTTCAGTACTTTTGCATTAGGAGATCAAACTTAGAAGGAACTTAGATCTTCCTTTGTACAATCAAAACTCTCTCCATCTTTTTTTACCCCCCCCCCACATAACTCCTTTCCCTGAAATCTTTAAAGCTCATTTCTGTTGTGAGGCAGCCCTAAACCCACCTTCCTAACAGAAGCAACCTCTCCTCAGTACGATACCCCACCTTACATCCTCTCAAGGGCAGGAGTTTGGCTTTGTTAATTGCAGAGCACCATGTGAGCCGATGGCTCTTTTCCAAGTAATAATAATGCATTCTCTTGCCATTCCCTTTAGACATTTAACTTTAACAGACTTTAAAGGTGTCTGGTGTCCTTCTGAGCCATATCATGTACAGCAGAGTGAAAACTTTCCTGCTACAAGAACATAAAGCTGTGTACTTTTCCATTGCAAAGTACTGATCCTGCAAACGCCTCTGCATTCTACCACACTACTGGGAAAACTAGATATATTGTTAATGTTCTTCATTTGGACCATGTGAGCAGTCCTTTTGTAATCTTCTGCATGCATATGAGTCCTTGTAAATGCATTAACTTAATTTACAATAAGCAATAACATAATAGGGATTTAAGATTCTGAAGTGAAGGTTTCTTAATAAAGTAAATATTAACTCTGATCATAGATGGGGGAAACTGAAGAGCAAGATCTCATCCAAAATGACAAAAATCCTCCAGACTCCTGTTTGCACACCTACTCTCTGTGCCATCTCCCCTTTTAAATTAAGAAAATAGGTATTTTAAGAATGTCAAATTAAGGATTCTGAGCAGTGCACTTTCATGAGACAAGAGGAAGTTTGGACTTTAAATTTAAAATGCACTTCAAAGATAGCTGAAGTGCTCTCATAGTTTTTTAAAAAAAGAAAAAAATTAATTTCTTTAAAAGCATTTCTTTTCATTAGTTGAGATCCATTTTGACTGGTAATCAGATACAGCACCACTACAGGTTTCTTAAGGATGCTCATATGTCCCTTAAAAACACAGAAAGCTCCAAGATCAAGCCATCATTTAATTTCATGATTGTATAGACAGAAAAAAAAATCAATATTCTCATAATAATGTAAAGATAACCCTGTACAGCTAGGTAAATATAAATGCTAGTTCTCAAAAGCAGTCAAAAAATCCCAGGAACAAGCAGAAAAGCAAAGCACTGCAGTCCTACCAGCCCCAGCTATTCAGTAGGGCATGAGCACATTTGCTGGTTCCCACTGGAAGGTACCATGCCCCCTCCACAGCCCCTCCCTTCCTGCAGGGTTTTTAAGGCTCAGCCTTTTAAGGCTCAAAGAGCAGGGGTCTCCACACCTCACGGTCTCAATGTGAACAATCTCCCTGGCACACCAGGTGGAAAGCAATCAGCCATCCTGCTAAATTAGTCCCAGAAGGGGCAAATGACAAATCATACAGTGGCAATCAACCACTTCTTCCCCCTACTCCTTGCTTATCATGAGCAAGAAGTATCCAAATGGAAATCTTGGTTGGTATGAGATGAAGTAACCAATGCAGAACTGGATTGTTAGGAGAGAAATATGCTGATGTTTTGGAGAAGAGACAGCTCATGAAGAGTCTAACCAGCACAGCAAGCTAATTCAGAACTAGAACACAGAGCAGCAACCATTGCTGGGGGAGGAATAGTTAAGGCATGCTTACAAAATAAGCCTAGTAATAATACAATGTTTTGGAAGCTGCCACTGCCCCAGAAGAGAGACACTGTGAAGAGAGACTTCAGCATGATATGCTGATGCTCAAGTCAGAGAAAGCTAGAAAGAAATCAAGGGAGGTCTTGGCCTGAAGCAGTGGCAGAGGACAATGCAATGCACGATAGAGAGGCACTCAGCTTAAATTATGAATTATTACAACTGATCATTTATCCAAATTTAAAAGCAAACCCAAATCCAAACATTTTTACTATGCAATAAATAAACTTCATTTGAACTGAGATCATCTAGAAGACCAAGACTGCTTCTGAGCTGTACCCATACCACAAAGCAACAAACAGCACAATAATTGTGACCTTTTTCAAGAAGCAAACAGAAGTCTTGTCCACAAACAACTCAGTTGGCAACACCAAAAGGCAACAGACAGTTGCTACAAGAAACAGAAAATCTGCCAAATACCACCTACCTGTAAGAAGTGCCAGGACTGGGGCAGAAGCACACAGTTCAGTGCAACTCTAATGATGCAAAGCAGCAGAAGGCTCCAGGAGTTGGGGAAGGAGCAGATGACCAATGTTGGCCACCCTTGAAGCATGTGCTGTGATCTAAAATGGACTGTGAATAAAAGCTGCTTTTGCTTTCTGCAAGATTAGATTCTGTAAACCTCAAAGTGATGCTAATGAAGATCTAGTTTATACAAGGAATTAAAACAAATTCCTTGTTCACATCCCAACCCAAAATCCTTGTTGAAGGTGGAGCTGCCACAGAGCCTCTTTGGCTTGTCTGTCTACAAACAGTACTGTGAAAACTGGTTTAAGCAAGCAGCTTGCTTATCCAAAGCTGCTCCCATCACAAACGCAAAGGGAAGGAACGCCTTACACAGTCTCATCTGGGAAGGAACTTTCTAAATTCTCTGTGCTAATAAACATTGAAGGTGGGATATGGTTATCTGTATCCACAGATTTGCAGCAGCAAGTTTCTACCGATGTATGAAATGAGAACTCCTCGCCTTGTGCACAAGGAGAATTACAGACATTGCTATTCAGGCCGTGGTGTGCCACACTCAGGTTTGCTTTACACGTACTCTTCAGCTCATAGAAATGTAGAGACAAATACATTGTGGTCAGAAGTCTCTAAACATAAAGCATCTTTGGAAGACTTTAAAAATAAATACAAATTTTAAAGCAAGCCCTCAATTCCTTCCCATCCAAAATCACCCTGACAAACCATTTTCTTTCTGGTCCTTTAGGATACCTATAGTACCTTTTAAAACTCTAGAAAGATGTTGGCTCAGGGTACTCCTCACAAAAAAAAAAAAAGTTCTCCCTAACCCATGTGTCCTTTATTAGTGAGAAAACAACAATGGCAAAGATTGAATTCTGATGCTAGCCATGAGCTGGCTCCAAGCAGACAGGAATTACATGGTCAAGATTGCAGTTTGCCAGTGACAACAGTTTAGCACAGCCTAGGTAAAGTAGTAGCACATGGGTCCAGAGAACTGGACTACTCAATCAGCTTTTCTTGGGAACAACTAGCTAATTCCCAGCCAAGATTTTCATTCAGTTATAATTATTTTTTATGAAACACAGAAGTCTGCCTCTTTCTGTGTGGGTATTAGAAGACCTTTTCTAGGACAAAGGGTTTATCCCCCAGTTCCTTGTGCCTTACTCATGTACTCCACAAACAGATAAAGTTACAGATTGGCCCTGCCACACTTGAAGGATCCAATTCTCAGATTTCTGTTATTTGTAGTCCTTTACATCAGTACAAAGTGGGTGAAAAAGTGTTGGAATAACTGTTACCCTTGGTTTGCATTTATTGCTATTAACAGCTGGCCCACAAATGACACCACTAAGGCTTTTTACTCAGGCTGCCTAGTCTTGATTTTTCCTCTGTGTGTGTTCTTAGCACATACCAGAGAGGCATTGTTTTTCTAGTTTCCCCTCAAATGCCCGCATTTTAATTTCTTCTTACAATTCCACATCAGAGCTGGGTGATATTTTTCACCCTCATTTTCCCCACCAAAAACATAAATTCAGTAAGATCTTCATAACCTTTAAATTCTGCTTGTGCCCTTAAATTCCTTAAAAATAAATGACAGCCAGCTTAAGAGTCAGCACATTTCAACATTTTCAAACTTCTGTGCTATAGTTAGTGCTCATTTCAGCACATCCTTCCATCTTGAACATGATAAAACCCTTTTTTGGAAGTTCCCATCCAAATTCAAATGTTCCATCCCCTGCACAAACACACACTTTTTGACAACTCCCAGTAAACTGAAAAATTAATTACTCATTCTACCCCCTCACCCTGTGCAGGACTTGGCACCATCCCACTAACGCGAGAAGGGACTGAGGACACATCTGCACTGACAAGAGTGAGCAGGGTGACTTGCAGGGCCATGGGAGCTGGAGCAGAGACCTGCATCACCACAGCCCCAGCCCCACGGTGCTCTGCCGAGCGACCGAGCCCTGGTTTTGAGCAAGGCTTATCAGCGCAGGCACACAACCGCACGGAAGCAGCCACCCCATCTCCCATCCCCCGACGGCAAGCGCTCTGTGTACACGATGAGCAAGTCCTTGCTGAAAAGCAGACCTTATTAGGGTCAAAGATCCAAGCACGGTGCGGAGGTCTGGCTGCTCTGAAAGCGCGTGCTGACCGAGCTTTGCTCACCAGGCAGGGCTTGCCACACGACATGTTCCACCGGTGCCTGCCTCCAGCCTTCTTCAGGCAGAGTCTTTTTTTCAGGTGGAAATCCCAAAAGGCCAGACGTAGACGTTTTGAATTATACAGCTAGTTTCTGCTTTCCACAGTGAGGGGTAAGCTCCCTGCCGGCAAACTCATTTGTAACGCTGCATTTGTAAACTCCCGATAAAAAGCTCTGATGGAGCCACGCTCCGCTGGGTAGCGGCAATAAAACTGCATGGCCTCCTTTTCATGGGAAAAAGCTTCCAAAAACCTACCACTCCAGACTGGAGCCTCAGTACGTGGGTAGATATAAACTCATACAAGTGAGATTTACTATAAAACCCGAGCTAATTTTAGATGTTATCAGCCCAAAGGAAAACATCTTTAAAAGTCAATCTATAGAAGAATCTCAGTAACAGCATGAAATGTTAAGGACATGTTTCTTTCCACGTCTTTCATAGGACTTCAGTGCATTGATTCTGACCACAGGGGTTAAGAATATCAAAAGAATAGTATGGGGGGGGGGGAAAAAGTTGTCTTATCCAAGGGCTTGCCTCTAAATACATGACAGAAGTTATCACAAATAATTAGGCTGATATTTGCTTCAAGTTAAAATTGCCTTTTTAAAATTTCTCGTCTTCTTCTAGACTGTTTGATGGGGTTACATACACCACAAAATTGCCTCCAGGACACACGAGATTTTTTTACATTCAGGTGCCAATTTCACCTTGGAAAAAAATCAAACAGTAGAGAAAGACTAATTTAGTTTGGGTTAAAAAAAAATAAAGTCAACAGAACCACAACAAAACCAAAACAATAAAACAATTCCGGCACAATTTAAAATAAACCAGTGAGAGGGTGAAGTAACAATGGGTTTTGGAGTGATTCTCTTTGAAGTTATCAGACACTGGTCACATTGAGACTGTCTGCGCTGAATACAAGTGAGGTCGTTGAGATATACTTTGAGCCTGGATGCTGCAGAACTAAGCACAGCCTCAGGTGCCACTGGAGCAGGGCTCCTGGTTATGCAGCATCACCAGAAATGCCTGGAGTTCCTATACCACTGCACAGCAGATGGCTACCAGTTGGGCTAGCCCACACCCAAGAGTGTACACAGTGTTTGGACTTGCACTCGGTGATCACGAAGGCAGATCTCAGCTTAAACTGTTACTTGCTATTTCTGCTCAAACCTAGAGCTGGTAATTATATAGATATAAATACATACCACTTCCTTCTAGACATTGTCATAATTTCCCCACCAGACAGTCTGACTGATTCTCCAGAGCAGCCAAGTAATTTTCAGGCACATCATTGTTCCCATAGTTCAGGAAATGGGTACAATTGCACACAAAGAAGGAAAAAAAAAAGCTAAGCAATACAGCCAGAAGACATTCATAATGCATTTATTTTCCTTCAAGAAATGTATGTCAGAGAAGGAATAAGATACAGGCTCTAGAGACAAGGTCCCCCTATTCCTTATTTGTTACACAGTCCCTTAAAGAGACCCTGAGAAATCTCAGGTTTTGGCTAGATTGAAACCTGTACTGTGTGTTCAGACCAAGTGTTTATCTTGTCCTTGGAGCAATATCCCAATGGGAAGCCTCCCACTCCAGCCTAACAGAAGAGCTTCACCTTATCTCCAGAACTTCATTAGCATCGCTGGCACTCACAAATCCTCTTACACTGGGCCAACTGTCTGCAGGGTCTACAGAGTCACAGATCCACTAGCCATGTCATCTCACACACACACCCCCTCCAAACATTGTCACAGCAAAGAGAAAGCAGCTCAGCAGACACAGAGCCAAGCTTCTTTGGCTGCCCAGAGCCCATGGCGAGCCCCGGGCAGCTCCTCTGTGTTAGGCCCTGCACACCCCTGGGTGCAGTCCACACTGTGACCATGGCACAGGGATGCCCATTTGTCTAAGCCACAGTAGCAATGCAACTGTATTACACAACGAGCTTTCACAGCCAGCTCCATGGGGCACACAATGGTCTACTCAGTGCCAGTGCACTGAGATACATAAAATATTTTATTAACACCAGCTGCCTCAAGACCTGCTAAAGATCATTCTTTTAGGGGCATTCCTACGCTTACAGACTGTACATTTTTAAAAGGTCAGGATTGGTTTGGAAGATCCCAGTAGGAGGCCCTAGCAGTTACACAGGGCACACAGGTATCCAGTAGTGACTGTGTGTAGAGAAACAAGTCCTAAAAGCCCTATTTCCTGGGTATGAACCTGCATCTTGCAGAACGAAACTCAAGAGTGGCTCTTATTTAACATGAAAAACTGCATGGTAGGTGATCCATACATTTCCAGAGGTACTATCACCATGGTATAAGCCGTGTTTATTGTTCTGCCTACATCTGAAAAGTCCCTTTGTAGAAACTGCTTTGTGAGTCTATTTGGACCATGGAAATTTCCCAATGGATGTCTGCCTCAGGATGAATTTTGGAAAATTCCTAGCAAGATCATTTAATGTTTCGTTGTCCATGTTAAAAAAAAAACCAAAACAACTCAAAACAAAACAACAAAAAAAGGCACCTCACTCAAGGTGACACATTCAGAAGTTCTGCTTACTCACAAAAAAAAAAAAAAAAAAAAAAAAAAGAGTCTGCTCACTTTTAAGAAAGAGCTTGGTTTTGGAAGGGTATTGAATTTTCCTGTTTCCAGGAAAGACTGCCAAAGCTTTCACAGTCTCCCAACTGAGAAAAGTCCCATTTTACACATGACTACTAAAGGCTTATTTTGAGTTTGGCAGCTGAATGGTTTGCAGATTCCATCTGGACTGAGCATCCCCAGCCCAAAGCCACAAAGGTTGAGCAAAGCTTCTGCTGAAATCTCTCCCACCAGCTGCTCAGGGTCACTTGTAGCACTGGCAGAGTTCCTGCAGGCATTCAATACCCAGCCTTTTGCCTAAAAAGGAAGGTATTTGATCTAAAAAAGTAGCAATGTGACACACCACTGATATTGTCATGCCTCCAACAGTGACTTTAAAGCTGTGTGGACAAGGCAAGTTCACACATAGCAAGAGTTAAAGCTATTTATCTGCACACCACAAGACCTTCATGATACTCAGTAAAAATAGGAATCTGCAGCCTAGATTGGACATGGAAATTAAGAGAAGTTAAAGGAAAGGTTGCAAAACATTAGGTGTATATCTATATTAAAACCATGTCATAGGCTATTTAAAAGGACTAGTTTAACTGGGCCAAATAACTAAGCTGTTCTTGTTTGATTGGGACAGAATCACAGGCCACCCACGGTACGCAGGCTGTTAGCAGTCAGAGTCAGCCAGGACAGCTGACACACCCCACACCATAAGGATTCCAAAGGGGCAGGGGGGCTGCTTCTCCTCCTGCCTCCCCCATTCCCAGGGGTGCTCAATTCCCATTCTGCTCCCAAGGACTGCTTTCCCATTTACTGTGGCTGCTGTACACTCGCTGGACTGAGTACAACTTGGTATACTTCATATTGGCATTGGTTTGGCCGTTTCATTAAATCAGTTTTCATTTCAGGCCCCAGTTCTCTCCTTTTACTGATCCCCCTTCTCTGCTGGGGAGAGGTAATGGGGTTATAGAGCACCTGCTCTAGTTTAGCCCTGGATACAGGCTAAATGTGGACAGGTATCTAAATAAAGGCTGAAAGTCAAGTGAGACATGGAAGACAGACATCTGTGCTCCCACAACACTCAAGTTTGGGAAACAGGTAGTGCTAGGACACAGCTAATCTCACCTTAATGCAGACATACAGAGCAAATAAGTGCCTGTCTCCATGGGCTCCGCAGAGAGTTTTGTGTGATAAGCTAAGATGGGGCTTGTAATTCACAGATCTGAAACTAGGGAGAATTTCACAAAAGCAGCCAAAAGAAATAGGGAATATTAACAGAAATATTTAAGATAACTGTGGTAGGAACATTCATTCACCTTCAACCAAAACAACAAGTACTAGAGAAATTCTCTCAAGCAATCAAGACTCCTCACTCCTGCCCTCCAGCCCTTTAGCCTCCTCAGTTCAAGTCCCCATGGAAACTTCTCCACCTCTGCTGTTTAGCACACACTGAGAAGCTTTGGCTCAGGACAGACAGTTGTGGGAGTTGTCTTGGTTGATGGGGTTTATTTGTTTGTTTGCTTGTTTTTTGGTGGTGATTTTTTTGTTTGTTTGTTTGTTTCAGGTTTGTTTGTTTTTTTTTCCAGTACATAAGCACCTAATGAGGAAAAGCTTGCTCAGGACTCTTGTAAACATTTAGTTCCCACAGGGTATGCTTGGAAGCTCAGCAAGGTATTAACATAATAATTCCTCATACTGGTAATTTGATATTTTCCCCCTTCTCATCTTAATTCCCTTCAAAAGCATTTGCAGCTTTACAACTTAAGCTGTAATCAGTCAACTGATTTTTAAAAAAACTTTTCAATTACTTGTTTCTCACCTCTGTGTACGTCTGACTTTCACTGTGATTCACTGTACCATGTCTGACAATTACCAGGTTTCAGCCAGGTGATTAACAGCTGAATCATTGCAGTGCTTGGCAGGGAACACTCTGTCCATCAGGTCTGATGGATAGTCAAGGTGGAACAGGAGGGACTACACAAAGCACTGCTACTCTCCACCATCCACTCCAAGCATGCCCGCCAACCCACAGCACTGCAGGGAATGCAAATCTTTGTCTTACAGCAAATCCCCCATATCCCTCAGTATAAGGGTCCCTCATATGGAAGGGCTGGCTTGAGCTTGACTGAAAACTCAAATCTGGGGCGCGAGGCATTCCACAGTTTAAAGGCTAATCACATAGGCTCCCCCCAAACTAAACTCTGAATTATAAGCTCCTCCAAGAGCACTTCACAGCCTTTACCAGATCGGTCAGCTATTTCTCTCTGCCAGCTCTAGGAGTCTAGGTGACTATCTTAACAAAAGAACATAAAATTTGACTGAAAGCAATCCTAGTTTTGGTGACTTCAGATGTAAAGATACTAATTTTCATAGGATGTTGTTAATAGTGATGGTGCTGATTGCAGCCCATTAACAGACCACAGTCATCACACCTTTACATCTTTTACCATTCAAACTTTCTATGGCTTTTCTGTCCAATGAGCCCTAAAACTTTATATTCCTTGGGAAGAAATGCTATTTAAGTACCAAATTCTAAGGAAATATCTCAGAAATTTCTGTTCCAACTTCAGCATTTTCCAGGTTACCTGGAGCCATCACAACCATTCACTCACATCAGGGTTGAGTCTGCTGGCACAGCATATATGTACATCAGACTTCTGTTAATACCCTGGTAAAATCCAGAATAACCCTCACACCAAGGCATTTGAGAAACTGGCCTCACATTCCAACTTTGTTACCTGATGTCCTCACCTTAGAAAACACCTTCAGCAATCCAACTTAAAATAGCATAAAAATTTCTTTTAAAAAGCGTCAGTGTGAGCACTAGTCATTCTACCTCATTAGTTTATCCTAGCCTGTAACAGCAAACCTACTGAAGTACACTGTCAATACAGCTCCTAAGAATCCTCAACATCTCAAAATGTGTGAATTTGTCACTGAATTTTTGTGTTAATATTCTTCCCCTTACACATAAATGTTTAGTTCCAGGAGAACGTTTCATAGCTTAACACATCTTTTCAAGGTGTTTTTAAGAGCGTGCAAGAAGGATATAGTGAAAGACAAATATCTATGTAAAATTTCTTATTGAAGCCAGATAAATATTTCAGGGATGTCCTACATAGATAGGTCAGGAAGAATACAGATATGCCTGGAGATTGTGAACCCAGTTACTAATGGCCTCTTCATCAATATCTGATCAGAGTGACAATGAAGCAAGAGCTGAAACTCTTATTTAACTGACACGTGTTCTGGGTCGCCACTGTGGAAGAAGGTGTCAAGCATGAAAGCAGGGCAATATCAGAGACAGTATCTTAGCAATATCCTATTAGCAGGAAAGATGCACTGAGAACAGATCCCCTTATCTTAAAATAAATAAATAAACAAACAGGAGATAAGAAAGAGAGGACTGGATAAGGTTCTGAAAGAAAAAGAAACTTGATGCAAAGCTTACTTGATGTTCATACCTTCATCCTACAAACACAGAAATGAGAAACAGGAACTTCAAAGTTCTAATGTTTGCTCCATCTATGACCCTGAGCAAGTTTTACTATCTCTGTGCCTTCCTTTCACAGCCTATAAAATGTAACAGTAATAAAAAGTTCCTTCCTGGACAGTGATAGCATGAAAATTTTATATTTTCAAGAAAGGATTTTAGAACCTTGGATTGGTTTGTGCTGTTATTTCCATTTTTATCTAAGTCACTTTACTGTAAGTCTATGTATTTTAAATCATAAGCATTACACAATAGAAGTAAATATGAATAGCTATCTGATCTGTAAACCCTTCAGGATTCATGCATTGTTATTTAGTAAGATACTTGAAAAAGAATTAGTCTACAATATTTCTGAGTTAGTGAAAGTTTACAGCATTCACTTTTTCCCCCCTAACAATTTTGTTGTTGTAATGGCACTGAAACACAGACTTGAAGTTCAAACCTTCCCCCACAGTGGATATATTCAAACTTGATACTCTGCTTACTCCTACTAGAAATCAACAAATAGTGTCCTAAGTGGCATAACAGCTGAGATACTAAGTTATCCCCTGGACCTGATGAGATCAGACATGCATAAAAGCCCCAGAGCAATATTCTTCAGAAGAAAAGCAATTTCAGACATACCATATCAATTTACCCACTTATATTTGTACTATGACAAGTCCAGCACCAGCTAAATAGTCTTATCCAGAGCTGGGTGTATTCAACAGGTGACTCAATTTATTTGGCTCTATTTGGGCCATTCCTCTTTCTGCTGAAGTCAGTGCTGTATCCCTCTTTAAAGAGCAGAGCAAATTCACTGGAACTCAGGATCTCTGAACAACTCGAGCACAAGTACTCTCGAATATTATTTTTAAGACAAGCCCAAGGAGTGTCTAGCTAATATTTCTAAATGGGACTGAAAGGCAGCATTTGACTACACTGAATGTGTTTTAGGTACGGAAGAGGCTACTGCAATTTTTGCTTGAGTTATACCTAGAAGAAATTCCCTGGCTGTTACGCCTATGACTGCTGTTCCCTTAGCAGTTACTGAAGAAGGAAATAAATACTTTAGAAGAACACTTCATTCTTTTCCTAGCACAGGTTGTGCTTCAAATAGAAATTATTTTGGACCATTTTTCTAGCTGTTGTGCCTGTTTTTATTAGTCTGCCTTGGCTTTTTGGAGGCTAAACTCAGTAGAGATCATTGTGTATTCCTAATGTAACATCAGCCATTGTGTATTGCCTAATGTAACATCAGCCTTGAGTGAAGCCCTTTGCTGTATGATAACTTCAAATTGTTAACTACCACAACAAACATTTCAGGAGAAATATATTTACTAAGAACAGAAAAGGTGACAAAAAAAAAGTAAGTGCAAATCATTATCTGGCACTTACATTTATGGTCATTTCAGGGTTTTGGGGTTTTTTGTTGTTGTTATTTTGGGTTTGTTTTTTTTGTTTGTTTGTAGGTTTGTTTTTTGTTTGTTTGTTTGTTTGTTTTTAATGGTGTTTGGTTTGGTTTGTGGTGGTTTTTTGTTTGTTTGTTTTTGTTTTTAGGATTGAATCTGTCAGTAGTATACAGCTGCAAGTACAGGAACAGGAGACTTCATTAGCAGAGTACCACATCCTTATTATAGCTATTTCAACACTCTTCTCTCTACCTTCACCCATCTCCCACCATCCTTGATGTTAATGCTTCATTTTTCCTTTGCTAGAGCTGTCAAGATGGGTTCACCTAGAGTTTAAGAATCTAAATGAATTATGTTCTCTTTTCTGTGCTGTTTTTAACCACTCCTTGGTCTCTTGTGAACGAAGCCTGGAAACTTGTTTGTGTTACACATTGTACTCATAGATAATAGATGAAGAAGCCATTTGAACATCTATTGTACTTAGTTTTGTAATTCCAAGAAGTAATAAGGCATTAACTAATCTATTCAAGGTTAGTATACATGCCGATCAAAAAAAAAACCCCTATACATATCACAGGTTTAGGGACACAGAATAAACTTTGTATTTAGCCCAGTGTTGGTATGATCTCCCTTTGAACAAAACATTTATGGTACTTAGCATCCCAGATCAGTGTACATTCTCCCATACTTAAAAATGGCAAAGGAGTTGAGGAGCACACAGGGAGCACAGTCACACCGTTACCAGTCATAAGCACAAGAGCTGGCCCGTTTTATAAATCAGGAGCAGGCATTATTTTCCAGAGGATCAGCCACCATCCTCCAGCAGGCTGATCTTCTGTCCAAATGCAAACCATAATACCAGATTACCAGCCAAACCCCAACACTCTTAAGCACAACAACCAGCCCCAACAACAGTTCCAGGTGCAGGAGAAACGTGCTCAGAGATGAAAAGCAGAGAAGATTAAAGAACTTTCATCCAAATTTTCTGCAAGAACTATAACAGACAAACAAACAAAACACCAATAGAACCAACCAAAGAGAAAAAATCCCCAAAGCCTAAGAAAATAAGTAAGCAAGACATGTTTTGACTGAGGGGGAGCAAGAAAGACTGAAGTCAAGACCCACACAGCACAATGATGAATGACCAGAAAACGTATTCTGGTAAGTCTGACCCCATATCACACATAACTCAAGATAGTTCCCATATCAAAATTGAACTCTTAGGTAGAAAACAGGAAAAAAAATTAATTGGCTTTCGTGAAAGTGGCCCACTTTAGCAGACTGCTATTGTTTCTGGGATGTAAATCTATTTCTCTCTCTAGATAACACAGTAAACAATTACTCACAGAGAGAATGCTTTTAAAGACCTATCTCTGGCAGGACAGGATTCAAGAACAGCTTATTGCATTGACTCTCAATGGTGAGAGAAGCTAATTATTTCCATCAGGAATCTCTAAGATAATAAACCAACTCCTCATTTTGTAACAAGCTTTAGAAATTCAAGTGAGTATTAAAAAAAAAAACAAACTAATTTATGTTCCATTCAATTGCACTCAATAACTTTGATGAAAAGATTATTCTGGCTTCAGAATTATTTTGAGCATAGTTGTCTGATTAAAACGGTTGTGCAAAGATACTGAGACTGACTTCCACCAGGGAAAAGCGTGGCACGTACAGAACAGTTTGGAGCAGAGAGGGAGTCCCCCTCTGCTCATCTTGCTTCCGACAGACAGAAAGATACATAAGCTCATATCTCAGCTGTTCCAATATTCAAGATATATATGGGCAAAGAAAAGTCTACTGGGTGCTTAGTTCAGCTGCTCTGGGAGACTGTTAAGCTCAAAGACAACTGTGGAAGAACTGCACACAAATTACAGTGTGGATTTCAAACAAGGTTTGTGAGGAATGAATTTTCTTGCACAGCTGTGATGTGTGCTGTGGTTTCACAGAGAACCTTTTGTTTCACCACTTTAAAGAGGCTGACCACAGTGAGGCGTGGTATGTGTCCCTGGCATTCATTTCATGACCATGTAAGCTTTCTTTTCAAAGCTTTATTAACGGAGGAATTAAAAAAAAACACACCCAAAGACTACAGAGGCAAACCACCATGAAGACCCAGGCAGTCAGTAAGGTTTGACCTACCACAGACCATCACTTCAATGCAGCCATACCAAGTCCCTGCAGCAGCTGCTGTTGCTGTGTGACCAAAGCACATTGTATTTCTTGTCCTGGGGTCTTCTATCCCACCTTCCATAACATGTTTCTTTGCAGATCAGAACTTTTGGCTATCTCAGGAGCTTAGAGGCAAAACTCAAAAAAAATAGCTGCTATCTGTATCCTTGGATCCCTTGGTTTAATTTTCCTGACTATACAGTTGTCTCTAAGCATGAAAGAGTCTCTGACAACATAAGACCACTATTTACTTCTAAATTAATTCCTTCCCTATATTCACCCGCAGTTCTTCAGCACTCACAAAGGGGTTACTGAGCCAGCCACTTCACTGCAGGAAAGGATGGCTCATGCTTCAGCCAAACAATGTTAGACATAGACAAATGCAGCAGAAGGAACAGATTGTTCTTTGCTACAAAAGAAACCACCAAAACAAAACACCCATCCCAATACCCTGTGCTGTGAAGTTCCTAATCTTGGTGTTTCAGTAAAAGGAAATCCCTAATGACTGTCATGGAAGAACAAAAGTATGAATGCACGAAAGTGTTTTGGAGAGGAGGTGTGAAGGATGTGGAGTTTTTGTTTGTTTGGTTTTGTTTGAAACTATGCAAAAGCTGTTTAAATAGGATTTGGTTTGAAAAAAAATATTTTACTAGATAGTTGACTGATAAAAATAAATTAGGCCAGATGCAGGTGCATCTGCTTTCCTTTCCAGTACCAACTTCTTGCATGACTAACGGCAAGTGGTGGTGGAGTTAAGAATATATGAGAACTTGGAAACACCTTAAGACACTTCAGACATCTCCTGCCTGTGGATTCAGTCAAGGGTGAAAAATTCAGAGGTAACAAGTTTCTCCTCACCTTTCTAATAGGTGTTTCTGCTGCTCTATATGCCATTACAAGGCAGTTAACAAAAATAAGTCTTGGACAGTTTTACAAAACTTAGTCAAATTACTCTAGGAAGTACTCCTTAACGCCAGGACGTTATTAAAGCCATGCTTCGTTTCAGATTCTGTAGCATTGCTGAACCCACGCTTCAATGTCATTATATATTTAAAATGCAATTTAAACAAATAGTAAGGATTCAAAAATCTCACATCATCCACGTCACTCATTTAACACCACCCCTCTTCGTGCTTATCTACCTGCAATGAGAGACAAGATATCACAGAGATAAGAAGAGATTTTGAAGGTTTTATAAGCAACTGCAGTTTCTTCTAGTACTTCTACAGTTTATAACGTATTGTCATTTCAAATGAGGGAGATTTGAGACCATTCTCCTGTGTTATAGTATAGATTCTGCTCCTCAAGCAATATCAGAGGGCCCTACAGTTATCTTAATTCCTGGCTATCAACTAAATATTTGAAGAAGCCCAGAATTTGTTTTACGTGCTTTGAATTGCAGCCCATACTAGTTCCATTTGTTTCTGATGAGGAGCACATGTTTAGATCTAGAAGACAAACGTTCTGTGATGGAAAGAAGAGCAATGTTTGCTTTCATTATTTAGTCTGACTGCTTTTCTGTGCTGCAGAGAGAAATAAATCCTTGCAGCTGGAGGAGAATAAATTACAAGAGAAGAAAAAATTTAGATGCAAAGAACATCTTTTAAAGTAACCAGAAAGAAAATAAAACACTGTGCAGCAGATCCTAATGAGGATGTGAGATACACAGAACTAGAGACAGGGTGACACAACATAAGATAAAGTTTAATAAAGGATGTTTTAGTATAGCTGGAAAGATTAAAAAAAAAACCTACCCCCGATACACATCAATCATGCATATAAATGTGCTTTTAATTTGTAACACTACAGCATTTCAAACATTTCATAAATTGTGAAATTTAACAAGAGCTACGTTGCTTTAGGCTGAACTGTGTTGGTTTTGTCTAAATTATTAGGCCAGACACAACGTGTGGAGTTTGAACTCAAGGCAGGGTTCATGTACTAACATTTTCCTGTTAATGTTTCCTCTGTATGGGCTCACTATCAGTAGGAAATAATTAAACAAACCAATTAGGCATCTGCTACATTTGGCTGTTCCTCCTCACCCTTTAAGAACTACACGAAGTCTGACACAACCTCTCTTCTGTAAAATATATCAGTCACTTCTGCACTCACACTCCTCCCTTGAATGCTGTCTTCTATGGTCTTGCCAGTTGGTGCCTCAACAGCACTTGGTACTTCAGGAAGAGGTTGCATGATAAGTTTGGGTTTTATTCAACAGAAGTAACAAGCTTTGCAAACCGGAAAACACATCCAAGTTTCAGGCATATATGGTACAGTATCTTCAGAGATCTATTAAAGTATTTGAGCCAACAGGTATATCACACTTGTTCATTAATGCTTCCTTCTACACAGTTTCAGAAATAGGTAATTTTAGTCTACAAGAAAAGTGAAGACAAAACAACTAAAAGTTGCTAGTGAAAAAATAACTAAGTCCTCTCTGCATGTTTTGTCACACATGAAAACATGAAACATAAGACAGAGTCCTGATAAATCCAGTTTTACAGCTCGTGCTTTAGACTAATGACTATTAGGAGGGCATTGATAGGACCTTCAACTCTTACACAAGATGGAGCTAAAAGGAACTATCCTTGATTAGGCACTCTTGAGGAGAAGCCTGCCTGGAAGCTCAGACAATTCTAGAAATAAATGCTGGTAAAGCAGTAGTCTTACCTGATAAGTATAAATATAGTAACCTAGCACTCTTCCAGAGAGCACAGAGCAAGCTGGGGACCGTAACATTGCAGTGCCGCATCACTGCCGGAAAGCCCAGGGTGTTGTTCCCATGTGGCCATATTGCCAGTTCTGACTCCATAGCCTATTTAAAAACATTGCCTGAATATTATTCTAATGGTAGTATTGCTGTTAAGGGCATTGAGATTGAATTTACTGGCAGGGGAGAAAAAAAAAAAAGCTGAAAATATTAAAACAATATAAAGCCAGCCTCTGATAGGAGCTATACTGTACACACACATTAACCCCAGTGACTTCAGAGTAATTACACAAGGTTGCTAAAATTAGCATCTTGCCCATAGCACCAAGCAAATTAGAAACGCATAAACACAGATGAAAGGAGAGACAGGAATTCGGAGCAGTGAGACAGTGCCCTCACCATGGCTCTGCTGTGCCACTGACAAGCAAGAAGAATTGGGGAGAAAAAGCCATTCAGTCCCAACCACTGCCTGGAAACCCAAGTGGGCGGGTGCCAGAGTGGAAGGTACCTTTTTAACAGAAGAAGGGAGCATAGTGGAGAGCCCAGGAAGCCTTTCAAAAGGAGACAGTGAGTTTGCCTGCTAGGCAGGTTTTTGCAAGATCTCATAATTCTATTTATAACACCACATGCCATGTTACATTACATCACACCATGGGAGATGGACACCACATGCAAAAAAACACATCAGAAACGCTGTAGGTTCTCTCAAGAATAAAAGCCCACAGCTCACAGTAGCAGCTTAGAGGTAAGTTTTCCAGGAAGGATATGAAATTCCCTGGCAAAAAGTTGAGTTCACTTTCACGTTGTGCCAGCTCAGCACTTGAAAACTGTCAAAAAAATGCCCAGCATCTGTCAACACCCTCATTTTCCATCTCTACTTTTTTTTTCCACTTGTTCTGGGTTTGTTCTTGTCTTTTCCTTTGAGAACAAACTGCAGTGTAGTCTCTCCTATATTTAACTGTGTTTTATCCCTCTATCTACCCAGGAATTAATTCAGGCATTCTATTTACATCATTAAACCAAACAGACACAGGTAACTCTTGAGCAGGCCTTGGGGGATCCCAGATGTCCTGGAGCCATCCACAAGAGTCACTCCTTTCAGGGTGGTGAGACATGTCCAGACATACCTTCAGACAACTTGATCTAGTTAGGCCTGTTTTGAGGAGCAGATTGGAGTGGATGACCTTCAGTCTTTAACCCTGAGACCAGCCCTCAAGAACTTCAGACCCTGGCTGCAGGAAAAAAAGCCTGGAAGGGGGAATACTCTCTGCTAGTCAATGGTGACTGGCTTACTGATCAGTTAAGGAATTTGAATATACATAAGTCCATGGGCCCTGATGAGATGCACCCAAGAGTATTGAGAAAAATGGCTGATGTTGTCTCTCTACCACTCTCATCATTTTTGGTAAATCATGGCAAAAAGGGGAGGTGCCTGAGGACTGGAGGAAAGCCAATGTCACTCCAGTCTTCAAAAAGGGCAAGAAGGAGGATCCAGACTGGTCAGCTTCATCTCCATCCTGGGAAAAATCATGGAGCGGCTCATTCTGGAGGTCATCTCTGAGCACATGGAGGAGAAGAAGTTTCTCAGGACTAGTCATTATGGATTTACCAAGGGGAAATCTGATAGCATTC
>NW_008612986.1:0-33198 GCF_000691845.1 Merops nubicus | reverse complement strand
CTTTAACCCTGACCCATAAGCTCTCAGCATAGATTCATCAGAATCCATCCATGAAACTCAAATCCATAGGAAACCAAGCTTCATTTGTTTCACTACTCACAGACAGGACATTAATAAATAGAGATTTATCAGAGACTTAATTCAATTGTATTCCCACTTATGCACACAGGCAAATGTCAGTAACTCCAACCACCACACACAGCCTGCAGGAGATACTGCTGCTTTGCAAGAACAAAGGAAGTACAAATTAGGAAACTTTGGCACTCTTCCTGATTCTTTCACCAGACTCCAATGTGTGATCTCAGGAAAAAATCAAACATTCCCATGGGTCAGGCTTCCTTTATCCATTTATGTTTATACAGTACTTTCTGATTCTCAGCTAAAAGGTGCTCTCTGAAAGAGAGGAAGTTTGGGAGTGTTGCTAATATCACATTGCACATTTTCCCAACCAAACACACCTGACTCTCAGATGTCTGTAAAGCAGCATTAACTGTTATTTTTGCAGTAACTTAACTTCTTCAGCTATAGAAGCCCCGTCTCAAATTCAAAACAAACCAATAACAAACAAAACCAAATGACCATCAACAACTTTTTCCCACTCAGGTCTTCTCCTCTTGGGTTTCTCTCTTGGCTGACCTCTGTGCCAGAATATTTGAATCCTAAAATTCTTCCTATCTAGCTTTGTCCACCACTGCTTTACATACACCAACTGCAGGTCCTCCACTAGTTCATCACCTCCAAGCCTAGACTCCCTCTATCTCATAGCCTTTCTCAATGCCTCAAAGCCATGGTTTCCCCCAAAAATGCACTTTTTGACTCCCTGTTTGACTTCTCCCAGTCTGGGAGCCCCTTGCATTTCCCTCACTCCCACCCAGTTCTTTTCCTCCTATCTCAGCTGTCCTTGCTGTTTGAGAAGCCAGTTCAGCAGACCAAAAGAGCCACCATACTAGATAGGGCTAGGATGCAGCTTCTTCTAGGGACTACTTCCATCCTCAACAGCCACAATCTCTCTCTGGGTGTGGCCAGCAGCCTCACAGTGGCTACTGGTCACTCTCCTTTCTGCATCTAGGGAGGCAGGAACTAAATGTTCCTGACAGTCGGTCCTATCTTATACACAGCCAGATAAGGGAAGCTGAGGATTTGTACATATGCACTGGTGGGCAGGCAGAGGCCCCCCTCCTAGATGAAATAGTACCTTTTTAACTGGCATATTCTGACAAAACAACAGTTCAGAGGAGTCTAGATAGAAGAATCTTCTCTAACTAGGACTGCTGCCTTTGTTGCCATGGCCAAAAGCACTTGTTAGAAATCTTAAGAGATATCTAGAGGACCCAAAGCCACACTAAGCTTAAAACTTGAACTTCTGGCACAGTTCTTTCCAGCAATAGGTGAAATAAATGGAAGGTATCAAATCTCCCCATCCTGTAACTCTCTCCTATATGAAAAAAAAAAAAAAGATGCACATTAAATTGCTTCTAACACATCCCTAGAATGCAGAAAAATCTATAGGCTGCAGTTGCATTTGTTGGAAGCTTCTGGTCCTTTCCACTTGCACCAACCTACTCCCCCAAGCATACGAAATAATTGATTTATCAAGCTATGGGGCTTCCCATTTTGTTTTCTAAACTGAGAAAGGACTCATTTTATCTGACATACTTTCAGTAGAGCATGCTATGCCCAGCCAGAAAGATTATCAGAAGCAATTCTATTGTCTGTGCTAAAAGGCAAAAGTCACAGTGAATGCACCAAAAGAGCATCATTAGTTGAAGGAGACATCGTGCCTAGTCAATCAAGCCCTCTTTAAAATGACACAGGAGTTAGGTTGTAAAAGAAAGCAAATAGTGTTTTAAGCCCTCCAAACTACAGCAGCTAAACTAAATCATACTTGGTGCCACTGTATGTTTATCAGAAAACAGTGGAGTTTAACTTTGAATCAGAAAATATTATGGGATGAAATGATGTTTCAAGCCTCTCCTCAGTTCCACCTGAATCACATATATGTTAAAAAAATCCCTGCAAACAAAAGAAAGGATGCAAATGTTAGTGCAGTGAACTGGGAAAATATTAAAGGAAAATAAGCAAGTTGGAAATTCAAGTAGGTAATTCTATTTCCAAACTGAATTTGTTATGTGGAGTTCATAACTTCCTCACAAAATGTGCCCTGGATCTAAAATGAAAGCTTAAGGCTTTTGCCAAAGTTTTATAGAGTTTTTTTTTAAAAAAAAAGATTATCTTTGGATGATTAACAGTGTTGCTATTATTCATGTCTTCCAAAGCCTACCCTAGTTGGGAGTTTAATGATCAAATGAGGAAGAGAAATGCAAACAAAGTTTAGTTCAAAAATTAAAGTCACTACAACTGGCAAAAAGACCTTTCAGACTCTCCTAGGTGAGGGCAATTTATCAAAATGTCCCTTTTTCATCCTTCTTTCATCACAGTCAATTATTGGGAAGAGCTCACTGTGAGGAAGAAAGTCTTTAGAGTTTGAAATGCCATATGGATTTGATTTCAGTTACTGGGCTGTGGCACCACTATACAGACGGGTAAAAGCAGAAATAAGGTGCTTAATTTTTTTAGTTAGTGATAAAATTAGTTCTCCTTTTCCTTTTTTAGTTAGTGATAAAATTAGTTCTTTTCTATTTCACTCTGGGAATATCTTGAATTGTAAGATTTAGATAATACCTTATAGTAGAAGTATGTAAATTTTTTTTTTCCTGTGAGGTACTTGCAACATGAACATTTAACATTGTGTCTTTTGTTGCACTTCTAAATAAATTTAATGCTTCACAATTTTTATGTAATGAGCTCTTATTATTAAAAGAAGGAAATAATTTTAAAACGCCTGCATCTTGCAACTTGTATGACCAACACAGAAACAAAATAAACCAGGTCAAAGAATGTAAGGAAAACAGACTTCAGTAAATATTGTTCTCAAACTACCAAAAGGTAATTATAAAGAACTATTAAACTAACAATATTACGACAGTATAATTCCTAAACAGACCAGCAAAGGGATAAGTTACAAGAAAAAGCTTAGGGGTTTTTTTTGCAGCTTAATTTTTTTCTTGTTCTTTTATTAAAGCTGGAGTCAAAATTCTTCTCTGAAGTATCTCTAGGTAAGTCAAGGGAATTACAGCAGGGGGTATATTTAAGTTTTTGGCAAGTGATCCTTTCAAAAGTCATAATGTGACAACAGGAGTTTTGCAAAGCTAAATCATTTTATGTCTGGAATGCCTTTCTCTACCAATCCTTCCAGCCCCAGTGAGGAGACCCACCCAATCAAAACGCAATGCAATTTAACAGTCTATAAAAGTGTAACAACATATTAAAAGCCACATAGACAACTTTTACTATAAGGGCAGAAAATTATACAAGAGCCAGATGAAAATAACTCTGTTTAAAAAAAAAAAAAAAAAGTATTTTCAGACTTGTTTCTTTAAAGGATCTGCCAAGGCAGCTGTCCAAAAGGAATAAATTCTACATCTCAAGAATCACTAAAGCAAAGGTTTTACCCTGCCAATCAAAGCTGTGAGACTCAAACCCTTTTTAAAATGAATGCCATCTCAAAACTCTAAAAAAGCAGATCTTGCATATCTTAAAACATCTCTTTGTGCTAAAGATTCTTCTTAAAGGCCAATTTTAAAATCAAACCACTGGCTTTTTTTATTATTTTTTTTTCCAGGGAGCCAACATAAAGGAGGCAGAGGGTTAATTTGATCACAGCTATTCAACCCAGTGAGGCGAGCGGGCGTCCTCAGCTCTCTCCAGCACAGTGGCAGAGCAGATCTGCAAGCCCAACTAAGAACTACAATAAGGGAGTCTTGTGGTCACCAGGGCGTATGGACTGCCTCTGAGAGGTCATCCCAGGATACACATGGGTGAAGTCTGTGCAAACTTCACAGCTGAAAGAAGGATTTCTACAGCACTGACACAGAGTTTTCCGTGGGAAGGGTGTGGTCAAGGATAACACCATGTTTCTTAAGTTAGCTCACTGCTTCTCAGCAGAATCCTTTCAAAAAGAGGGAAGAGGCAGGAAGAGAAAAACAGCCAATTTGCTCCCATTTCTCTTCCTCTGTCCTTTCCAAATCCATCTCTCTCTTGTACAGTCCTGGACTATTCCACTATCATCATAAAACACCAGTTTATAACCTACACCAAATGAGAAATGGGGAAATAGGCTTATTGGCACATCCACTTTGTCTGCCTGCTCTACAGGCACCGTTGATGGAAGCTCATAATTAACAGGAAGCGTCTCAGTGTTATGACTGTGACAGAAAAAGCAAGGGTTTACCTAAAGTAACACTGGCAAAGCCACTATTAATATAGCACATAGTCATTTAATGAGGTAATCTCTACACCACCATAGTGCTTTTCTGTGTGCCCCGAGACTGACGTCTGACCTCAGCAGCCACCAGAGAGGAAAACAAAAAGTCCATGACAACACAGCTAATAACATACAAAACCCAACTGTTTGTGTTGGTCTTTTATTGACAAAGGTTACACTGCAGCTGACTTCCACTACAGAAGTTGTAACAACAAACCAAACATAACCTAGACACGGGCTGAATGGATGTTATGACAGAGTAATGGAACTGAATAATGACTTTAACAGTTCATCAAAATTATTCTTTCTGGCAGTGGTAATATATCTGCCCAAGTGCAGGCTAATGTTATGATTTTGTATTGTTGGCTGTCCGTGCATTGCCTATCATTACCGTGTGAACAAAAGCCACAGTCTCTCCAAGGTAATGGGTAAGCACCCTGCCCACTGATAGCTCTTTGTATAAAACTGATAATTGATGTGTTGAAACATTCCCAAACCCCTTCATTATATTTTACTGCACAGGGCCAGCAGATAATCAGGGGAGAATTTTAGCAAAACCCAAGAAATCTGCTGGGGCAGCAAGTGCTAATGTAATTTTTTACCACGATATATAAATAACCGCCCCCCAATTTCCTCTGGTGAGCACATGCAGTAAAAGGAGCATGGAAAGTTTTCTTCCACACAACTCTTCTGTTGCCTTAGAATAATTAATCAAATAAAAGGTTCCGGAGACCTGGCTAATGAAAATCTGTACCCTACATTTGCTTTGGCAGTCAGACACCAATATTAAGTTACTAAAGCAATTGAACTCTAATACAAAATGAGTGAACTGAGGGAATCATGCTAAAAGATGAAAGATGAGAGGAACAAGATGGTGTTGAATTTCCACAACATGATTAAAGAGATATAGTGTTTTGCCCTTGTTTTCAAGAAAGTCTCCAGATTTCTGTATGAATATGAGACCATATGTGTGGAAATAAATGTAGTGCAGAAGTGCTTACAAACTAACATTTCCTCTCTGTCTTATACAGCTATGTTTTTCTTTCCCCAAGTTGGTGCTTTGACTTGACCACATGTAATTAATTTTTATCTGATATCACTTAATGAGCTAATTCAGGTTACTTCCTTGCCTGGATTCACTACATGTGTTCTCCCAGGCACCATCATTCAAGCAATGCAGTTTTTGTGGTGGTATGGTAACTACAGCACGTGTAGAGTACAGGAAGAGGAACCTCATTGCAGGAGAGCAATAGTGATAAAGTAAGTGGTGGATCGTTGGCTAAAGGCAAAAGCCTCAGCTGACTCCTTACATCACAGCCATGCTAACCATGTGGTACCAAAATTTTAACATCCATCATCATTATTCAAACTTCAAACTGGCCTTTCTGCATGGAGAAGCTTTGATATTTCAAATCTACATCAATATACCTTAAGGAGACTTGCTGCTTATCTCAGGTAAAGCTTACCTATTTCTTTCATCTCACCTTTTTAACTTCTATCACTATCAATATTCATATATTTCATTAAGCTTTAAGCAAAAGCATCTCATTTCAATTTATTGAGGTGACAAAAACATTTCAGAGAAATTAATGTCAGCATTAAAAATGCATTTCCCATTGCCATAGAGGAGATCTAGTTCAGGTCTGTGTTAGGTTTATGTTAGGCTTTTTCTCATAATAAATTCCAGTTGTGTAACCCCATGATGCACTAAGAAGACTAGTTAAAGGAAAACTGTTATTCTATGGCAGAAATAGTCCTCTGGTCAGCTCAAACTTCAGGAGACTTAAGGAGCTTGAATTTCAGGCCTCAGAGGGAAATGTGCTGGTTGGAAAATGCAGGTATACCAAGTTGTTTTAAAATTAAATGTTTGCAATCCATTCAACTAAATTCTGATGTGCACTAAACTGACCCGAAACAGTATACTGCAGTTTGGGTCTCCTGCTGTGTTTTAGCAATATTTCAGGCTTTCACATGGAAAGAGTAGACTTTGTAGACATTGGATTTTCCATCAGACAATGATTCTCCAACAGATCCTGTCAGTAACTGAAATGTATTCAGTATTTCAGCGTATAAAATACACTTCTCCCTCCCTCACTCCCCTCCTCCCCCCCAAAGAAAAAGGCAAAAAAAGCAATACTGATAAATGGTAAGGGTAAGAGGCATGTTAATTACACCAGATATCACAAGGCTCCCTTGGATTTCTCAGTCCTACTTTCAAGGTCCCCCATAATTTTTTCTTTCAGCTACCTAGCAGGCAGACAATGACTGGTCTTAAACAATCATTCATCACATCAGGCTGTAGCTCCAAGGAAATTAATCAGACACCCATCTATTCTTCTGGAAATGTTTTCCCTTTTTTGGATATCTCACAAAGGACAGCCCTATATCACAGGTTAGCCCAAAAACTGGAAATATTGTTGGCCATGAAGGAAGATGAGCGATGAGCTAATCAGTGACGGTTTACTATTAACTTTTGTTTGATAGGAATTGAGATTATCTCATCTCAACCAACTCATAAAGTGATAACTGAACTAAGTCCAGCTCATTAATACATGTAACTAATACTCCACAGGAAACATGACTATGGCTCTAAATGTGAAAGACAATTTATAGCAGTGGAATTAGTTGTTTCACTGCCTACAGATAACTCTGGTTGCAGGTGGAAGGATGGGAACAATCTGGCACTGAGAGGATAAGGTAAAGAAAAAAGAAATTATACTTTTCTTTCCCTGTCCCTCCACTTTCACACAGAAGTCTAAAGTAACTTTTACCCAAAAACAGCAGAGAAAAAGGAGATTCACCTCAGTCACGTTATCAGAAGTCTATCAAGAATAAAAATTAACAAATAACAAAATAAAAACAGCAGCTAGCATCTCCTTACCAGCGAAATCCTCAAGCTTTACCCAGATGTCCATGACATAGCAGCTGACTCTTTCCAACAGAATAATTCAGAAGAGGCTGGAATCCAAACTTCCAGTTTGGTAGCAAATAGAGCATAACAACAAACGCCTAAGATTTAGTCTTTGTGCCAGGCAGAAATGAAACATAAAATCCTTGAAGTAATTTTTTACCTCCTCTGAAGTGAGGTTCAGGCTTCATCTCCAATTAACTTTAAACATCCTTTAAACCTCTTTTTCTTCAATACTCCTACTAGACTGTACATCCAGCTTGCCTAACCCAAGGGAAAAACATCCTAAGCCAAAGCATTTATATGAAAATATTATGGTTGAGTAGCCCAGTTTCCCAGAGATATAAATTGGCAGTGACAGTTGTGATTTTTGGAAATTTAAATTAAAAATAAGTTTTATTGTGCCAAAAATCCTTATGTCTGGAATTATAAAACAGATTTAGCTGTGTGAGGAAGCACTGGTCATGAAAGTGGAAACAGTACATTATACCAGCAGAGCCTGCAAACAAGCCATTTATAGGATAATTTCTGTGTGAAAATGATGAAATTGTAAATGGAAGATTATCTTCTGTCTCAAGACACTACAGCACAAAGTAAACATCTTAGGTTATTTCAAGGACTTTCAGCTACTCCTCTGAGTGGAGTACACCTGGCATTGTCCCACTGATGCCAGAAACAAGCAGTTATGGTGTGTTAGTGCCCGTGGGCAGAAAAAAGAGGAAAACCATGTCCAAGGGTTCTGAAAATGTCCCTGATTTGAGGTATTTGGTTACTGACTGCCCATATGCATACTCCTAAAACGTGGCACAGCACCTGAAATGTGCGTATTCATAAAGGTTGTGAAGCTTCCCAGCATTATGACACAGCTGCATGCTTCTTAAGGAACCTGCCTGAAAGCACAGCCCTGCCTAGCAATTAATACTCTAATCTGGCAGAAAGAAAAAGGTTTTTGTAGTTTGTATCTTTAATAGGTACATGGAGGCTGTGCTAAAAAAAAGAAATACAAAGGACAGACAGTAGATTCTTGAGATGGTTCTGCCAACATTTTCCCATCATGTTGACTTCCCCATAATATCTTACAGGCTTAAAAAAAGCCAACAAAAATCCCAACAAGACTAACATCCATTGGAACAAAAACTGGATTATCTATGAAATAGAAGCACAAAATAACTAAGAGAGATAGAAGTAAAAAAGATTCTCCCACATCTACTGTATTTTTGCTCCACTCCTGGATTTAATTAAATTGGTGACTTTGAGTGGCAGCAAACTCTACTCAGTCCCTCCTAATTACTACAGTGAGTGCCCACTTCTTGCTCCTCATCACAATCTGTCTCCAAGCAGAGACCAGTCTCTCTTGCCACAGCTTCCCCTTGTATCCCATGAGCTCTCCGACTTCAACATACTGATTAGCTTGAAGAAACACAAAACAAAACAAAGAGTTCCTGTTTGCCACTGGAGAAGTAAACCATGGTTTGCACCTTCCAGTCGGTTCTTTATCTTTCTGGAACACAAAAGAGGATTCAAATGACTCTGGACTTCAACTGTGTTAAACAGGAAGAAACCTCTCTGGCAATTCAAACCACATGTTCCTATTCAGCTACAGTGCTGTACAATAGGCAGGAAAGCTCTTAGCCCTCTATTCTCTTGGAGTGTCAACAAGAGTCAAAACACTGTATTTATGCATCTTGCAAATAAATCACTTTTTGAGGCCAAGTTGAATGCAGAGGTGCCAGGACTTGGAGTTACAAATATATCCCTGTTTCAAGTGTGCTTGCACACTCACCCAGCCCTGCCCTGTGAGCCTGGGGACCTCTCTGTGTGCCAGCTGGGCATCACTGACAGACAGGCAGGCAGGTTGCACTCACTACCCCAGAGCATTCTGGTTGAATGTGGTATGAGTAGACAACTCCTCTGTCCTTTGTTTGGTGGGCTGGTTTGCTTGTTTTTGGAGGGAGGGTGTTGCATTGTTTGTTTGGGTATTTTTTATGAACTGTCCAGTTATCATCACTTGTTAGGAAGCTTTAACTGCAGCATTGAAATAAATGGGAACTTGATTGTAAGCTTCAAAGATCAACTGAGGTGTTGCAGTTATTGGGAATTACATTTTAAAGGGAAATACATTTTAAAACATACATATATAAAAGCACCTCTGTCAAGGGAATACTGTGGTGTTAAAGCCAAGCCTTTCAGAATATGCACTGTAATACAATCTCAGGCAAACAGCCTATTGAAAAAATGTTAAGTGATTCTGCAAGTAAAGGCTGGGTTACACAAAAGAGCTAGGACATAATGTGAAACTTCAACTTCTGAATTATTATATTTGAATGACTGATTAAATGCCAATTTTGATATGTAATGATTATGCATTTTCCATCTCCATGTGTATAAAAACATTTGTAAACCATGCACAAATAGCATTAGATGGATGCAGCTGCCCAGATTTACTTCATCAATAAAGAGTTAAAGTCCATGCAGTAAAGACATAGCTGGAAGAATTTCAAACTAAAAGAATCTGTTCACTTTGTGCAAGAGAATGGATTTTTGCAAAATGAAGTGTATGGGAAAGGTACCATTATTATAGATTTGTACAGTTCTGACTATAATGGATACTGGAGTACAATGCACCAATGTTAAAGTACATAGGAATTACAGAAACAATAGAATTTAGCAGAACCAATAAATTCTATCTGACTCGAATATGTTTTGTATTACACAATTTACTCAAGAGATACCATGTTTTCACTTCAATATAGCATTTCTGGGCAATATGCTGAAAAGAAATGCACAGCACTTACAGACACATAACTACATTTTGAAAACTGCTATCAGATCCCATGGTCATTGTGAGAACAAGCTGAGAATCCTGGGGGGACACACAAAAGAGAATCAAGTACAGACAATTGATTTCTCTCATTTGAGTCTCTGCTGAGCTTCTACGATGCGAACGCTTATCTGAAAACAGAACCAAAAATGGGTTCAGGAAAAACTTCTAATACAGGTAACTTGTATTAAAAATAAATTGTAATAAGGACCACATCAAAAATACTTAGTGGCACAGAAGATTAGTAGGCAGCATAGTGGAATAATGTCTTAGAAGTACTAAAGTGGAATATACAGAAATCCCTTCAGGTTTCTTCATCTGTGTTTGCCCCCAGTCTGCAAGTGCAATTCTCAGGGTCTTGGACAAAAGGCATGACACAGGCTGCAGATGTCAGATCCCTGTGACAGGGCTGTATTGTTTCACTGAGCATCAAAAGAAACTTCTGTTCAGTGACAGCACCTTTAGCCCTGCCACTGCTTAATAGAAGGAACTGGCCACCTTCTCCTTATTATACAAAACGTGTGTAACAACAAAGGGCCGATGGTGTTTTCAAGAGAGCTATACTGACATGCTAGATAATGTTACACCTAGATGCCAGTAACCTACACTATACAACAGGAATTTGAAGACTAAGTCGTGTGGCAGTGAAATAAACAGTTTTGGCTTAGAAGAACTATCAGGCTAAAAGACTGAGTTTAGTACCAGGGAATAATAGAAGTGCCTGAATCAGTGTTCGTGCTACTGACAACATATCACCAGGTTTCATGTATGTCCCTAATGAGTCAAGAAAATAATAAAGGGGAATTCAGTTCAGAAAGAAGACATCAGTTAATTTGCTAGGGGAAAAAAAAAAACCAACACAAAAGCCAGCTTTCCTCAGTGACAGCAGCTCTTCTATTAGTGACTTAACATGTGACATTTCCAAGGACTTTGCCTCTCTTTATCAGCTTTACCTTGAAAAGGGAATCATACAAGAGGGACTTACTCTGCATTCAAAGGTACAAGCCCAAGTTATTATAAAAATACAAACAAAGTTTTGAGAAGGACCCACCATTTTCCTTCATTCTTCTATTTAGCAAAAACTGAACAACATTGAAGTGAAAGGAAAACTCTCCCATGACAATATAACTATGCAATGCCTTTGAAAAGACCATGTTTGAGGGCATCTACTGGGCCAGGGTGATGCACACTGTGGGCAGGAGAGTGACTTGTCCCAGTTCCTTTGCAAAATGGCTGACAGGAAAGTGTGTGAAGCTCTGCAAGTCTCCACTGCTGGACTTGTTTAGGAGAGTGATCAAAGGGACTGGAGCAGGACAAACTGGAGGCAATGATAGCTTCTTGGTGTCTGACCATACTCAAGTGTCCCAGCACTGTGAGCAGTAGCTGCCCAAGAAACACTGTTTGAAAGGCCCTGTCTGGAAAGAGTTTTATCTGCTGGAGGTGCCATGAACATCACTTTGCAGAAACTAGACTGTTGAGCTACCATGAGCACTCATTCCTTCTCAGAATGTACCCAGAACTGGACAGAGTGCTCCAGATGTGGCCTCACTAGGGCAGAGTAGAGGGAGAGGAGAACCTCCCTTGACCTGCTGGTCACACTCTTCATGCACCCCAGGACACTACTGACCTTCTTGGCCACAAGGGCACACTGCTGTCTCATGGAGTCATGAAAGAAAAATAAATGAACACACATTGAATCAATAAAACTAGTTAAGGTGTCATTCACAGCAGTCCTCAAAAAGTAACAAATCACTCCCAGAGGGAAGCTCTGCACATCTTTCTACAAGAATTTTGCATTTTGGTTTGTGTCTTCATATAAGACAAAACCAAAGTAAAATATATTTCTAGATATGATGACAGAACTTTTTCCAAAAAGTTTTGAAAACTGTTACCCTTTAATTAAAGTTTAAATCTTTTTGCTAACACCAGACTCTGGATGTTATGATAACATATCACTGTCATTTATTTCAAGAAGCCCCAGTCAGCAACACCATATCTAGTAGTACTGGAGAGGGCAAGAAATAGGTGTTATACCAAAACTAGACTTTAAATTGTTAGACTAAAAATACTCTGTCACCAAGGCACTCAATTTGCAACATCTTTTGACAGCATTTGACAATGCAGAGACCAACACAGAGATCCATATGAATACTGGGCACTTAAATGCTGGATATCAGAAATACATTTTTAAGAGCCTGGATTGAACCATACTATTTTAAAGACTGCTTATTTAGGGGGTTTTCTATCTGTTAGATTTACTAAAAAGAAAAAAATAATTAAATTCCTACATTCCTCCTTTGATCTGTAAGTAGAAAATTGTCTTCATTTATCACTTAATTATAAAATTCAAATTCAGGAGTTGAATGTGTTTCGAATTAGATTTAAAGGCAGATAACATATGCAACTAAACATCCAAACATACAGTAGCACAGGTTAAGCACAAACAATGAGCCTGAGTTTCAGAAAGGATATTGATTTTCCAGCTTCAGTAATGAATCCCTGCCTTCCATAGGGATTCTGCTTTAGAAGTCTCATGGTTACTGACACAAATGGGACAACAGCACAGAGAGATCGCTGTTTTGAACTTCTATGGCAAAACACCTGTACTCCTGTTTCTCTGGAAGAAGAGGAGAAGGGACCAAGTATATATTTTAAATAGTGTTTGAATGAATATCCACTAGAAACTCACAGTGAGGTTGCTAGGAGGGGAAGTCAAAACCAGAATTCAAAGAGTACAGGTGGGTAAACCAATGAAAGGAACTCTGTCCCATTTCCTAAAATACGTGATGCTGGGGGAGAGGTAATCAACACACTAAGAGCAAAATTAAGAGGGAAAAAGTGACAATGAGACTTGTTTAATCTATGACTGCTCTCTGCAGAGTGACACTGCTGCTGTCATGAAAAGGAACTGCATGAGAAGAACACGTGGAGGAATAGACAGCAGGAGTTGACGGTGGGCCTCAGCTCTTCCATTTAGAGCAGATTAATAGCACAACAACTTTGAGAAACGCTACTTTAAACAGCATCCTGCTCTCTCAGAAAAGATAACATTTCACCAGCCCAGACAAAGAGAACCTATTTCTTTGCTCACCTGTCATTGTGTAGCTTGAAACTAAAAATCCAAACCCCTTCACGCAGGAAAACCCACAACAGCAGAACTGCACATTGCATACACATGTCAGGAAGAGGTGGCATGATTCCCAGATGTTTAGGTCCATTGTAGTAATCAGACACTGTGCAGACTTGAATAATAGGTGAAGACCAGTTTTCCTCGTAATGAGATACTCCTCCTTGAGAGACGACAGAGCACTTCAGCTCTGGGGAAAGTGATTCGTCGCTTCATAATGACAAAGTAGAAACCTCATGAGGAACATGCTCCTGTCCCTGTTCTTTACTTTTCCACGGGTGAAGAACAAAGTGGCGTCGATTAATTATTAATTAAAAAGATCTTTTTACATGGAGGATAGTAAATCTACTCTGCTAACAATAGTTAATTTGTTTCTGAGCAAGACTTCTGAAATATTTGAGTAATTTTCTTCACGTTATATACAAAGATTTGAGAGATTAATTGTCCAGATGTTTCCTTGGGTTTTGTTCTCTCTTTCTCACATAATAAAAATCTTTCAGCACATTTTTTTTTCCCAATAAAGCCACAGTCCATCTGTTATACTTTGCTGGAGACATAAAACAGCACTACATGTGTGTTACAATCATTCTAAAAAGTAAATCTTCACCATTTTCTTTTACAAATAAGGTGAAAAATTCCATTTTTATTTGTTAGGTAATGTCTTGATATGTTGCCCTTTGCCCTAAAACACTAGCTCTGTTCACTAATACCTTCACCTTTGCTTCTAACGTCATGGGCTAAACTATTCCAAACCCAAGTCAGGCCATCAAGTATTTCTGTCTCTTTCACAACAGAAACTCTGTTTCTTTCAGCAAGTCTTTAACAGATTTCTCTATTTTAAAACAGCACAACTCCTTTAGAACAGCTCAGAACTTGTCCGACTCAGGATATCATGAGTAAAGTAAATAATGAGAGTGTGCATTTTTATTTCTATTATTTTATTAATATCTATGTATTATGAGAATTGTTTGTTCTGTAAACTGAGCAAGTGAAAACACTGGTTTAAATTTAAGAAGTGTCAAAATCCACTTCATATATTGCTGCTACAAAATGACAACCCTGAAACAGAACAGATAAGGTATTTTTTAGCTGTAGCATTGGAACATTGGTAGTTTTAAAGCTTGGTTTCCAAACATACTGCAGGGAAGCAAAATTTGAAAGCTGGTATTAAAGTTTGCTTCAGTTGATAACGTTATATATATATAAAAAAAGGATAAATCCCAGAAAACTTTTCCACCTTTAGTGCTTCAAAGTTCCACACCAAAGAAAAAGAGAGAACATTTAATGAAATAGTAAAAGGAAAGACCATATCATGAAGACCTATCTCAGCAGATGTTTCATAGTCAGAACTTTCACAGATTTGAAGGAAATCTTTATGTAACAAAACCATTCTGAATAGGTAGATGAGATGGAGTCTAATATTTTTTGTATTATTTTGGAATCTTGAAGGTTTACCAAGTATCAAACAGGTCTCACATAGGGATAGGTCAAACTGCTACCAGCTTCCAAGAGCATCGATGAATCTTTTTTTCAGATTTCAGGTTTTCAAGTCTTACAAGAATCAAGAATCTTTGTTAAGCCACGTGTTAAATGAAGTACTACTGCAAAGAAGGCTGACATGAAGCATCACCAGCGTTCCCCAGCTGAACACTCTTCTCTGAAAGCAGGGTACAAAGTCTGCTGAGTTTACTGGCACAAACTGCTTTGGCTTCAATTACCTTTGAATCCTTCTGAAAGTGACCAGTGAAGGTGTGGGAGGGAACTGCATCAGGAGGCTCATGGAAGAGGGTGATGCTAGATGGGGTTTGAAACCAATGTTATGGATGTGTGTTGCAACCATTTTTTGGACTCCCCAAAAGAAAACTCTCATAAACTTGAGGGAGTTCAGCTGAGGGTCACTTAAATTGGGGTGGTGGATATGATGTTATTTGAGAAGAATCCTAGGGGATAGTCCTCCTGCCTGAAGTCTTTAAGTTGTTTCCAGAAGTGGATGCTTAGAACATAGTTTCTTTAAGAAAAAGCTAGCCAAAAGGAGTGGGGAAGGCAGACTGTAGTGACCAAGGTGGAGGTGTATAAGTAGCTAGCAGAGGCATAGTGGGGGGGAAATGTCACAAACAGGTACTGACCAGGAAGACTGCAGAAGCACTTAGCTGCAGTGGATGTGGGAGACTGAATAGTGGGAGCAGACATCTGGCAAACTGTGGGACAAGGAACTTGAAGAAAAAGGGCAGCAGATCTATGATGTATAAGGCTCAAGGTGAGAATGAACTGAGACTACTAAGGACCACCTCCTCAAACCAGCACTTTTACCTAGGACCCTGAGTCGTGGTACTCTCCCTAAAATAACAAACCATGCTCATCTAACTAAAACAAACTTTCTGCATTAGTTAGTAAAAAAACCCCCAAAAGATCATTTGTTTAAATGTTTATATAAACACTATTTCATGTGTGCCAAAATGATAATAAAAAATACAGTCCACATTAAAAATCACTTCAAAGAATAGGCAATGAGTAAGCTATTTGGATTTTTATCTTTATTATTAAACGTCTACAAACCCTGAGTCGTGGTACTCTCCCTAAAATAACAAACCATGCTCATCTAAGTAAAACAAACTTTCTACATTAGTTAGTAAAAAAACCCCAAAGGATCATTTGTTTAAATGTTTATATAAACACTATTTCATGTGTGCCAAAATGATAATAAAAAATACAGTCCACATTAAAAATCACTTCAAAGAATAGGCAATGAGAAAGCTATTTGGATTTTTATTATTAAAAGTCTACAAAATTACTTATATTAGCTTTCAGATATGAAGGAAGACCTGAATTACTTACATATAGCCAGAATTTTATTCATGATTATCAGTTACAAACTGATTTGAACAACCATTTCTAAGAAGCCACTCTTTTAGGAGAAGGATGATTTAGTTCAATCAAGCAGAACACTCAAATGTGTAGATGTTGTTGTATGGGATGAAACACAGAGAAATTATAATGTCCCTTTGGTTTTCCAACTGTTGCCTGCAGAAACCTGGAGTTTTCAGGCTATTTAAAGAGGCTAGGAAATGTTGTAAAGGACAGCAAATTTGTCTATGCTCTGTGTATTTCTGAGATTTCTAGAGCGGTTTGCACACCCACTGGAAAATGATTATGAGCCATAAATAAAAAAAGATGGTGAAAACCCACTACTGATTGTTTTCTGGAAATCTGGTGGCAAGCAGCTCTTGCATAGTGAGAACTCTGTTTTAGAAGGTCATTTGTTCTTGTGGAAAGGCATGGGAGGAGCATAAGTGACAAGGCAAGATAAGAGATTAAAAAAAAAAATTGCTTCCTTCTTGCAAGCAGAGTTTCTCCTCTTGTTCTTAGGAGTCAGAAATGAAGAAAAAGGGTGAGAAAATGATAAAGCAGGATGAAGCTGAGCCAAAATCAACACACAAAAATTCATATGCAGCTCAGAGCTCAGGCTGATTCTCCTCTCTTGGAGAGCCAGTTGATTGGACTCCTCATGATGTGTTTTAAATGACAGTGTCAGCATATTGTATCTACTCAAGCCAACACCACAACTCAAACATTGCAACCTGATATCAAGATGCCAGACTGACCATGACCACTTTGGGGCACTCAGCACGTTCAACCAACACAGCCAGTTCTCAAATTTTTCAAGGCTGAGCACTATTGCACATTTGAATATAAAGAAAAAAAAAAACAAACCCCAAAGTTCCAGCGAGCTATGTTATTTTTAAAAAGTAACAAAGACTATCATTCACATCCCCCCTCTTATCACTGTAAGCTGGTTATTATCCCAGCCTGCATGCTGATATCAAACAATCTTCATTCACAGAGGAAAGAACAAAGAAAGCAAGCAAACTATTTTTTTTCTGATAAAGGCATTCAAAATGACAAATGTCACCCGTACTGCTGCCAGAATTCCTAACTTGGCACAAAAATCTTCACTGATGTGTACTGACCAAGTTCTATCTTTTTATGTTGTTATAGAAATAACACTATAGAAATGCTTACAAAAGAAAAGAAGCCAAAAACTGGATATTGCCATCTCTGTAATCTTACCCTGGCTTTTGGTGTCTCCAAAGGGATGCTCTAATGTTAGCTTTTTAATAATGCTTAATAAACTTTTAGCAACATCTATTATAAATGGTGGGTACCATATGCAGAGCTGGGTGGGGTCATTCTTTACAGCAACTCACCATATGGCATCCCTACGACTGTGACTCTGATGAAAGTAATTTACTGAACCTGAATGACTTACTTTGCTGCTGTAGTGTTAAGTTACTTTCCTTCCTCTTCCTCTATTCACTTGCACTAGGAGAAAAGTTGATTCACCTGTCTCTCACGCTGCAGCTACCATGATCTCCAGCTGCTTGTACCACCAGGATTTAACAGACTATGTCACATTATTCTACTTGCATTTGGTTTGCAGAGCATGAGCATAGAGAGGAACAAAATATGTGGGTTAATGTTTAAAAAAAAAAAAATCAAGCTAAAGGACTGCATCCTATGCACTTCTCTCGGATGCCACTTCTCTAAGGTGGCTACAAAACTTTTCCCTGACTAAGGATTACTGGATCAGAGTAAATGACTAGAATTCAGTCATCACTGCATTGCTCTATTTCCTTTTGTGTGTGCAGAGCATCTGATTTCACTGAAGAGGCACAATGAGGTGCTGCATCTGGCCTGAGATCATTGAAAGTGAACAGAGGAGCAAACAAATGACCTCTCTGTATATAACTATTTGTAAAGCAGGTAACCTACTCCCTTTAAATTGGAGCTTGCATACAACTACATGAAAACCACCTGTCCCATCGACAGGGTCTCTAATAAAGGCTCAATTACTGTCTTCTGTCCCCCATGTTCTCCTTTCCATTATTCCAGTTTCTCACCTTAAGGGGCTTTCCATCAGCCAAGACACTACCATTGTGGCTGGTTGGGATCTACATATGTTTCTTGGGGACCATATGCCTGTATTGAAATGACTGGCTGGCTCCTATCAGACAGGCTGTTTAATAGCCACATTTTGCTTTTTGTTCAGAAGAGGCCTTAACTTCAAGGTCCCTTTTCAACAGTGGCATATCTGCACAAAACCTGCAAGACTACAGTTGTATGTCTGTTAGTTTCCATTGAAATCTATCATAGGTTCAAAGTTTTGAGGAGAAAATACAGACAACAGGCAGTGACCTCACCTGCCACAGGCAGGCAGGCTAAAAAGGACAGTAATAGACCTTTTTTCTTATGATATTTTTAAAAGAAAACTTCTTTCTGGAATATATAAAGGTTACAAGGACTTGTCAGGTTACACAGAAGGGTTGCCTGCTGAATTCAGTGACTTGATTTCCACTGACTTCCATGGGACAAGACAACACATGACATTAGGAGAAGTAACGCAGCATATTTGACTGTTGCTGGGTATCTTAAAAATGCAAAGGAGGAGAAGAAAGACAATCAGGGAGCAAAACCCATGAAAATATTCCTCCTGTCTGTGCAACATAGCCATGCAGGTACATAGATGAGAGAACAAAAATAAGTAGCATAGAGCAGATGACAGTGAAGCTGCCTTGAAGCTTTGATCTCTAAGTGTCTGTCCCAGTATAAAAGGCCTTTGAAGTGTTTACATTCATGCTGGGCAATGTGATGCAACAAAAAGTAGCAGAGATGCTGGAAACTACCTGACAAAGGATCCCTTTTGCTAAGCCAGCAGAAGCAACACTGGGAATGTTTGCCATTTAAATTCTGCCATGTGGATGCAGATGAAGATCCACACCAGTAATCAAGACAGGGCATGTATGGGAAACAGAGGGGCTGCTGATGAGGGAAAAAAAGTGCTGAGCCACTGCTGTTTTAGCTGGAGCATTGACAGCAGAATTGTCCCTGGGAAGTTTGGCTGCTGTTTTTGCTATCTTTATTCCAAGCAAACAGGAACTGAGTGTATTGTATACTCAGGGTAATAGCTACGTGATCCATGTAGGGTGAATGATGCTTTACCCACACTGTACTGATTCCTCTTTTCACATGAGTAAAAGGGGCAATGAGAGAAGTGATGTGTGAGTGTTCACAGCTATTAATTTGCTTCCCCATCCTCTGCTGGCAGCATACAACGTAACTGCTCAATTTATGTCAGTGGTGCTGCACTTTGTGGCAGGGCTCATACACAGAATAAAACAAAACTGTTAGGGATGCTGCAGATTGTATCCAGGACCTGTACTCTGGTCCCTTCAACATTCTGTGCTTTGTCAACAGAGTTACACAGTGGAAAGAGTATTGGCAAGAACAAGAGTTTCATGCACAGTAAAAACAGGTTATTTCATTTCTTGTGGGCTTTTTCCATGCTACAGTGTTGTGTTCAGAGAATTTCCCTCCTCCACATTCCTTAATGCAGCAGGCTTGTTGCATGACTGAACTCAAAGGGAACTTTCTATCTTGCTTTGGCCAAGAATTTTAGTTTTCATTCTGGCCAGCATTAATATAGATGTTATGAATAAAAGAAAACAGAAGAGAAAATGAGCACTGCCTTAAAGAATTCACTAGAAAACACAAGTATGGATTAATACACACACACACAGTAGCATAGCTGTTTGCAGCATTTGTGTGCATGTTGCTGATGTATCATATGCAAAAGGGAAGATAGAAATGCATCAAAATCGTTCAGTACTGGTTTGATGCAGTGCACAGAATGAGATAATTTTCCCCATTCTTCAGGCATTTCTTAGCAGAAGAGGAACTCCACAAAGTTTAGCACCTCCTTCCTTCTCCTCTACCCTGCCTAATCTGAAAATGAACAACCTTCTTTCCAGTCTCTTTTTTCTCCCACTTCTAAAAATGTGGCAAAACTGGGTCATGCAGATGAAACAAAAAGATTATTTCCTAGCACACTGGACTTAGAAATTTGTAATTAAAATTAAAATGGATGGACAGATTCTCTGAGCTAGTGTTCGAGGATGTGCCTAATGTCTTCTTTGCCAGAATTGGGAAGCTTAACCGAAGTTGCAATGCAGTGACAATGATCAGAGATTTGTCACTCTAGTGGGAGTCCTACTGCACTACTATTTGGTCTTAGACTTATGCTGTCCCCAAAGAAGGTAAATTAGAATGGACAAAAAAGCATAACTATTCTTCACTAGTCAAGACGCCAGGTCTGCAAAGTCTTGAACACCAACTGTGAGACTTGCTCAGGAAACACCTGCTATAAAACAATTTTGCCAGTTCTCCCTCTGATCACATTGTTATATGCTTTCTTTTTCTTCTTCAGCTGTAAGCCATTTGGGGTAGATTTTTCTTTTACTGCAATAACTTCTGTTTCAATAATTTCTGACTCTGATGGGAATATAGCATAGGAATCATGTTCTCATTATACAGAAACCTCAACAGCATTTTTCAACATTATCTTTTGACAACTAACAAAACTGAAAAATTGAAATTAAACGCTGAGTAAACTTAGTGTAAATAAAATATAACAATAAAAAAGTAAACATTAAACCCTAAAAAATGTCATGGTAGATTGTCTTGAAGTAGACTGAAGACTTCCAGAAGCACTACTTTGTATGGAAACACAGCAGCTATTACAGGAATAAATGGATTATTATCAGCTCTCATTGATAAGTGAATAGTAGCCTATTACTTCTCTATATCCTTCTTGTGAGCTTCTGTGTGGAAAAGCTTGGCTTTATTTTGAAAATTTCCACTAAGAGCACTGCAGAATACCTATTTTTTATTTGTCCCTTCTTCCTCCTTTTCACACTTTCTCACACTTCACTTAATAAAATGAGTGCCAGCCAGGATTATCAGCTCTCATTGATAAGTGAATAGTAGCCTATTACTTCTCTATATCCTTCTTGTGAGCTTCTGTGTGGAAAAGCTTGGCTTTATTTTGAAAATTTCCACTAAGAGCACTGCAGAATACCTATTTTTTATTTGTCCCTTCTTCCTTTTCACACTTTCTCACACTACACTTAACAAAATGAGTACCAGCCAGGCTTGGATTTCCCACACTTTAACAGCCCCTTAACCCCCAGCCAGGCTTGGATTTCCCACACTTTCCCAGCCCCTTAACCCTCTTCTCCCAAATATTCAAAATTTCCACTGTTAGTTTTCTTCCCCAGTACTTCTGCTGCAGCCCTACTCCTCTACATGCCTAGGAAATGCTGAACAAAAACGAATGCAAACCAATTTTTGCAAAACCTGTTGACAATACAAATAAACCACAAAGTTTCCATGCTCAAAAGTAGCAATTTGTTTTCATGAAAGAAGTAGGAAGCAGCGTGCAATTCACAAGTTCTTCTGAAAGTTCTATAAATCAGATCTGCATAATTTTGTAATCTTTGTATTTAGTGCTTAAGTGGAAATTACAAAAATAAACACCCAACTTCCAACCAAAGTCACAAGAAAACCATCAGCATACCCTAGTTTTCAGCTTCTCTCTCACTATTCTTCCATTTCAGGAAGAGTATGGATTCCATGGTTAAAGATAGAGAGATGGGAATGAGTAGAGTTCAGTTTTACTCCTACCTTTACTAAATTGCAACTACCTGTTTTTACTCTACTCCATAACTACAGAATTTCATAAAACTACATTTAAAATACACATTAACATTGTAATGGCATAGATCTACTCAACTTTAAAAGTAAATGAGCCTGGTAAGCATGACAGTAAACCACAGCATAAAGTTTTGAACCAAACAGACCTATCTCATAATGTAAGGGAACTATTTACATAACAATACTTATTTAAATTAAAAATACACACATTTAAACATGGAGAATGTAAATAAAGTTTAAATGTAAGTAAAATATTCAACAGAAAGCACAGATATGAGGTACATAAGCAAGAGATACCTCAATGTATAGTAATTGCTAGTGGTATACAGGGTGCTATATTATTTCTTTATGTTTTAAATTAGGTTTATTTAAAACAATGTTGTTTGATGAATAGTTTTCTCTATAGAGAATTATTAGCATTCTGACTTGTTGACTTCTCTTTTCAGTCAGGGGAAGGAGTTGAGCCAAAATAAAAAAAGCAGTGTTCACTAATTAGGTTGTCCATATAAAGGAAATACCTCTTAATGCTTATAAGCATATTGGGCAAAAGCACAAGTAATGATCAATAAACAGAACTTAGAAACAACATTTAAAGCCAGTGAAGTATACTACAGAGGCTACAAGATCAATCTTAAGTTTTAGTAGTAGTCAGAACCTGGAAAGTTGAGAAAGTTACTGACACTGGTGTCAGGTTCAAGGTACTTAAGATTTCTCAATGGCCGTGGCAACAACACTTTGAAATGAAATAGCTCAGAAGATACTACAGAGGCTACAAGATCAATCTCAAGTTTTAGTAGTAGTCAGAACCTGGAAAGTTGAGAAAGCTACTGACACTGTTGTCAGGTTCAACGCTGGCAAGGTACTTAAGATTTCTCAATGGCCATGGCAACAACACTTTGAAATGAAATATCTCAGAAGACATCAGAAAATCCACCACCAGTCACTGACTTAGCTTATGCAAATCCATCACTAAGAGAAAGAAATCTCTAAGAGCCTGATTCAGGAGTCAATGATTTAGAGAGACAAGATGTTTGCTTATTGATCTTTTGAAGACTAGACCTACACACCTACAGGCACTTTGGCTTGCACAGCCTATTCTCTCCCAAAAGTCTGGACTTTAAATTGTCATGTGCTTTCCCCCACTGACCTCTGCAAGAAGAGTGGAAACATGGACAAGATGCAGGGGAAGCAGAAGCTTGAAAATTAGCAGAAAGGATTAATTCTTCACTTCAGAAAAGGCCTGCTGAGCTGCTCAGGGACAGTGGATTGTGTTACACAGGCATATTTCTCCATTCCACTTAGGCATGCTACAAATTGCTGCCTTCCACTCACCTAAGTAGGTAAGCAAGAACATCTGTGAAAAATTCACAGCTAAAAGCCTCAAACTAAGCTTTTTTTTTTTTTCTTTGTTCAGTAGCATGTTACAATCAACTTCTTTATAAATAACTTTCAAGGAATGAAATAAAAGATGCTGTTATGATGTTACTTTAATATACCATAAGCTAAAAGAGGCACATAATAAGATTCAGAACAAACCTGCAGGTTTCAATGGTAAAATTTCATCTCCTTTAAGTTTTAAATGTAAAACAACTTTCCAAAATTATTTCTTCTATTCAAATATTACAAAATTTGGTATGAAAACAGATACTTTCTGTTACACATCTTGTGAAAAAAGAAAGCTGCATTTCTGCCAGTTGTTTAAAGTGCCAGCTCTGTTCCACTCTGCTCACATCTGATATTCAAGGCACAGTAGTTTAATACTTTTTGTGTTGTGACATGTAAAAACATGACACATGGTTTTTCAAATTGCTCTGTGGTCACATCTATTGATAGTGGATAGTTTTTTACAAGCTTCCATAGACCCTGTTGACCACCATCATATATCATACCTGATGCAGCTTTTATTCCTCATCAAATTTACATTTCTGAAGGGAGAGAAAACTACCATCTGGGTCAGACTTGGCTCAAAGTGACTAGTGAACAGACAGCAAACTGGCAACCTCATCCTTGAACAACTCCAGCAGTGGGAACTTAAGAGAATAAAAATCTATGTCCTGAAATGCTGCCAGGTCAAGCTAGGTTTAAGTTGGCATGAAAGTACGAAAGAGAAGTTGTACAACATCTGAAAGTGCTTTCTTCAAGAATAACAGCTGAAAATGACCACTTGGACAAAAAGCTAATATATCCATTGACCACAGTGTGAAATTACTCTGTATTACATATATATGTGAGGAGAAAGACTTGGGGATGCTGGTTGATGAAAATTTCAACACGAGACAACAATGTGTGAGTGCAGTCCAGAAAGCCAGCCGTGTCCTGGGCTGCATGAAAAGAAGCATGGCCAGAAGGCTGAGGGAGGTGATTCTCCCCCTCTACTCCACTCTTGTGAGACCCCACCTGGAATGCTGCATCCAGCTCTAGAGCACCTAACACAGGAAGGACATGGACATTTTAGAGCAGGTCCAGAGGATCACCACAGAGGTGATCAAGAGAGCTGGAACATCTCTCCTGTGAGGACAGGCTGAAAGAGTTGGCATTGTTCAGCCTGGCAAAGGCTTTGGGGAGACCATATTGCAGCCTTCCAGTATCTGATGGGGGTCCACAAGAAAGCTGGGGAGACACTTTTTACATGGGCTTGCAGTAACAAGCTGAGGGGTAATGGCTTCAAACTAGAAGGTACCTGCTGGCACTGTGGCAGCAGCCACGTGTGTCCTGGCAGCATCAGGTGGCTCCTGCTCGTGTGCCTTGGTTTTCTGTGGATGCTGCATCACTGGAGGTGTCCAAGGCCAGGTTGGATGGGGTCTTGCACAACCTGGTTTAGTGGGAGGTGTCCCTGCCCCTGACAGGGGGTTGGATCAGGATGATCTTTAAATTCCTCTCCACTCCAAACCATTCTATGATTAACAAACAATTAAAACTATCTCGGATACACAGCATGTGTTTAAAAGGCAGCACATGGTCCAGATCTCTCTCCCTCCACACAGCATGTGTTTAAAAGGCAGCACACGGGCCAGATCACTCCCTCTGACTCTAAATTATACATGGAAGATATGAGGTGGCCAACTACAAGAGGGACAAAGAGATTGATACATTCACTCATGATGAAGGATGAAGTGAGGACAGGAGTGAACCAATGTAGAAACCAGGTGACCAGTCCAATTCCAATCCCATAGCAATGGCCAAAAATCAGTTCCCACACAAGGCTGGCCAGGCCCTGGATGAAAGCCAATCAGGAAGATCTTTCCTGCCTGGTTATGGACACCATCCATATATCAGCCTGTGGGGTTAGACACCCACTTCATTTTCTTCCTCAGAACTGTAAGTGTTAAAGCAAAATTGCATTTCACAGCTCATGTGTTACGAATGCAAACAGCAGACTGCTCCCAGTACCCTGGCACACACAGTAAGTTATAGGATTACAAATTCCTAACTTACCTAATGTCTTCAATGTATTTATGTCTTGGTTCTATTAGCAGGGTAATCATCCCTGCCTTACTAATGTCACTGTTTAAGGAATCCTGGCACATGTTCCTTTAGTAATAAAGTGCTTAATTTGGTCAATGACTTCACTTAAAAAAAAAAAAATTACAAAATCAATCTTAGTTTTCCAAGACCTGTAAAAATCTTATTTTTACAGAGCATTAAAATGAAATTAACAACTCTACCTCATATAAATTCTTCTATCTTCTTGGAAAAAGTGCTGGTCCAAACTGTTGCACCATTTATGTCTCCCAGGTTTGGCTTCAGCAGTCTGTGGTTTGCATATTTGGACTCATGATATTTTTACTACACTTTTCTTTGTCAATGCCAACGATGAGCTATTTTCTTTGGTCAGTTGGGTACTCTGACCAACAAATCTCCCTTCTTCTAGTACCAGTGAGATAGCTGTCAGAGGCTTGGCATGCTTAAGGCTCTGCTTCACTACCCAAGATCCCCAAAAAATAAAAGATACAGGGACAGGCCCATAAATCATATGAAGAAAGACAACATTTGTATTATACTAGGAGCCCAATAACATTGCCAAACTTGAGAATCTGGCAGCCTTTATGTCACAACAGAATTTTCAGAGACCATAAACATTCATACTGGACTGAAACTTGGCCAGTCAAGTGATTCCATCTGATTGATCCACATTTTACCCTAAACTCTGTTTCTCATTCAAAGGCAGTGATGGTACAGAGCACTCTCTATTCATAACAGATCTGTGAGGTTTGTGCCACTGCTACAGCAAACTCTAGTGGCTAGTTAAAAGCAGAGCTCTGGGGAAAGGGGTTTTTGCTCTCATGTAAGAAAAATTACTGTGATCTCTTGCAGGCTTTGCCATCCTCTTTTTCTTATCCATTTTCTTCAGTACAGAAAAAACAACCTCAAATCAAGCAACCCCTCCACAACTTCTCTTGTCTCTAGGTAGACTCACATGTAACTGCATCAAATCCACTTCTGGGCATACCCAGTTATGTTTTAAAAAGTGCTAGTTTTACCACCCTCTGACTAGCTCTAATCTGCTCCATGAGTACCATGGAGCAGATGGTACCATGCTCATGGTACTGAATTTCAAGATACAGGTGCCTCTCTAATGTATAATGCAGCACATGCAAATTAATAGATCTCCATTACACTTTTTGGAAAGTTAAGTATGGATGTCTTTATAAGATGCTTGGCATCTTCTTTACAGGATTTCATGGTGAATTTAATTTAGGATTGTATTGCACATTGTTCACCATTAAGCAGATGCTTAAAAATACTCACTCTTTAATCAAGTGTATGGGGAAAAAATACACAACTGGAGAAGAATAGTATCCTACTTTCCCCAAAACATCTTAGTGTAGCATTTGGTGGCCTTAGGAGGTGGAAGAAGCATAAAATTAATACATAGTTAGACACCATTGGAGGCATCAGATGTGATCTGGGGGGATTGAAGAAAATGCCTAAAATGCAGAGATAACTCTTGGGTGTTCCTCTTCGGATTGTAAGGATGTTGCCCAGAAAGCAGAGACCTACTCATGCTAAGACAAACTTGGCTTCAGTGATAACTTTGGTCTGACATATTGAAGACTTTAATGTGCTGGAAGCAGCTCAGGATTAAAAGATAATTAATCCCACAATAAAGAAAAATCTGAGAGATAAGGCTTAAGGAACAAAATCAATAAAACACTTTAGAGAAAAAAAATCACCACACTGTAATGTAAATCAGAAAGTGGCAAGTGAAAAATTACCCATGGCTCAATGATAAGATCATTAGCTACAAGATTGGTACTTAGTCCTTGGCACAAGTAACTGAAGCCTTCATTTCATATCAATGCTAGGAAATTAATGTAACAAACATTAACAAATGTATTAACTAAGCTTGAGTAGGCTTTCATTACTCTGAATACAAATCGATTCAATTTTATTCAGTAACTACATATCACACATTTGCAGCTTTTCATAGATCTACCTTGGAACTTTACTTCCAAAGACATAGTAGTAACCCATAGACTCTAGTGGTAGCAACTCTGGAGGTGAGTTAAAAAAATACCTAATTAAGCTGTGAGCTCTCTTGTATGAATCCACACATTTGGAGTTTAAAGATGTCTCAAAAGATTCTTTTCTGGAATGCTGGAATACACTTGCTAACTATCAGAGCAGAAACACCTTGGGAAGGGATGAGATGGAAAATGGCAAAAACTGGTAATAAATGAAAGGAAGGTGGGTTTTGGGTAGGGTCATTGTTACTTTTGCAATCTTAAGAATTCGAGTTCAGGTTCTGATTGAGAAAAAGTAGTATTTTTAAACCTGTTTTTCTGTCAGTAAAGGGAATACAGTACAATAGTACAGTTATGTATATATGGATGAAGAAAAGAATAACTCTCCCAGTACAACAAACAACTATGTGTGTGTTCCCATCTTAAGCACTTTGCAATGGACTGAAAGGTAAGTTTTCAAATTTAACTTTCTATCCCCTTGCTTTTGGAATTTAAAACACTTATTCTTTAGTTTAGAGAATTATTAACAGTTTGAATAGAGGCTGGCTAACATATTAATGTTAGGTTTGAAACTGGAATTTTATAAAGAGCTAAGTCCTTTGCTTCCTAACATACAAGTTCAACACCATTTTGTTGTGGAATACAATTTCAGGGGGTCAAAAAGAGTAAGGCTTGCATTTAGGAAACAAGGTTCCCTTTTATAAACCAACAATACATAATCTTTTCACACATTGAATTCTTAGTGAAGGTTTTGTAACACCACTGCCCACAACATGTGATGATACTGTACAATGGCCACAGACACTCCTAACAACCTATCACATCTTTAAGTACAGTTTAAAATAAATGTATTTGTGACTGCTGTCTCATATTGAGACTCAAAACATAATTCAGAAAGTGCAAAATATATTTTTCCCGTTTTAATTTTAAATACTCAACAGGAAACAAATAGTAATATATTGACCAGCTTGCCTAGAATAGTGCATGACTTATAAATTGTCATGATATGCATGCAGTAGTAACATGAGTTTAAATACATCATTAATATCTTTCATCTTACAACTCAGTATGCAGATTACTAGAAGTTTGGATTGTTTTTTTCCTAACAAGCAAGCTTGAGGTGATGCCACAGATGAACTGAAGCAAACAGAAAATCAGGAACATAACAGGTATGACATGTGACATTACACACAAATACTCAGACTTGGCCAGCCATGTGGTCATACTGACAACCCTAAAAATTAGAGGACAGATTCCACGGTGTCAAAGACATCTTTTTCATATTGCTAGCCAGCTTGTTTCAGCTTTAAAGCCAGTGCATGGCACTGGCTTGCAGAAAGTTGCAACATCTTTGAGCTGAGGACTCAACGACAGCACCCAATACCACTGCAGTCCCCACTCCTCCTCTCTCCCCTGCTCCATGACCCCATGGAGCATCAGGATTGATGGCTGATGAAAGGAGTCACCAATCACCTAGGTATGGGTATGCAGCAACACAGAGCAAGAGAGAGGCTGTGGGTCCTTTCATGTAAAGGTATGAGATGGATGCTTACTCTGTTTTTTCTCTCATGAGGAAAAACACTTTGTCTTTCATCCTAGACAACTGTGACTGGATACCATTGTTTGGATTAACTCACTATTCTGGAGCTCTGGAGAATGATTGTCAGAAAGGGAGATCTGAATGAAGGTAACTGTATGTTCAGAAGATGAAATTTATCATAGGTCTCTCCAAAGGAGGCCAAAAAAAGGTTATTGAGTCTGCACAGAAAGTCAAATAACTGATTTAATTGTTACAAAAGACACAGAAGACTCTGCTGGTTACTGATTAAGTGAAGTAAGGTATTAGCTATTAAAAACTCAAGAGAAAATACATCTATTTCTGTAGAACAGAAAAGGATCATCAGCTGAAATACAGACAGGAGCGTTCTAATAGCGAATCCATAAAAGCCCCAAAATTCTGGATTGAGAGATTTTATATCTAAAGCCTACTTCATGTCCTGGCAGCTGAAACAATACTTCCTTGCTAAGTCATGATTTTCAGCAGGCAAAAGACAACAAAGAAATATGAAGCTGAGTAGGCTAATTCCATCTTCTAAGCTGAAATAAACCAAAAAAATGAGCCACAGAGCATCAATAACATAAAAAATATTGGTCAACTAAAACCATCAGTTTCTTTTAAAGAAGTCTTAGTTTTTCTTTTAATCCTGTTCCCTTTTTTAAAAACAAACCAAAACAAAACCAAACCAAAGCTTATTATTAACACATGGCACAGAACTCATCGTACTATATAAATGGACTTCTACATTAAAAACTAGTGAATCTAATGATTTCTCTACCAGGACACATGTTCTTAACTTATAGCACAGTGGGGAGGGTGGGCACCAGTGAAAAAACATCTGACACCTATCTACAGAAGTGAGTTGGGAAAAGGAAAGATAAGAGGGCCGACAACATTCTCACCCACAAGAAAATAAGACCAGATAGAGTACATGTTTTGGCCTCCAAGAGATGAGGAAAAAAATTACTTCTTAAAACAAAGGCAAAATAATGCATACAAATATATATATATATATGGGTATGGAAAGTGTGTAGGTAGTGAAATGTGCATTCCCTGCACTTCAAAATACTTATTTGTCTGACCTTGAACTGTTCTAGTTTGTCCCTCCTCAGTCACGAGAGGCAGGAAATCTTTCAGCATTAAAAATTTCTTTTGGGATATTTTTGTGGAGATTTCAGGAAGAAACAATAGTGTACAAGCAGATTCATCACAGTAGAAAACTGGTTGAAAGTTTTTCAGCTGTTCTGCAGATAACCAAGAATTTGGCATGTGGTATGTACTACATCAAGTGGTGTAATGAAGCCTGATGACACAAGAAACTTAAAGGAGTAGCAGTTAGCTAGAGGTTAAAATCAGTACATGTCCACTGGTGAAAAACCAAGCTGCTGTTGGCTTCTACTGAAGTTTTCTCAGCTACAGTGTGAGCTTGCCTCACTGTTACTTAAAACCAGTTTCCTTCTGTATGGTTTTAATTGCTGTGAAATCTCCAAAATCTCAATTACAGCATCTGTACACACACCAAATAGACCAGATATCCGTCCCTAATTACCTCTTGTGCTAACAGGCAGTAGGACAACAATTTGCCATGTGTCTTAGGATGCAATGGAAGTGTCAAAATGCAATCAAAATACTCAGGAGTCAAAAATTAGGTGTCATCTATACCTAAAAAGGAGCTGTTCAGGAATAGATTAGAGTCCAGAATGGGAGAGTGTAGGAAATATGTGATTATTTTTTTTCCTTTAAAACAGGCAAACTTCCCCCAGTTCAGACTGATTTATTTCAACCATTTTTACTAGACAAACTGCCATGTGGCTTCAGAACTGCACTGTTTATCATTTATAGGTTATCACGATGAGCTCCAACACATTATTTGGTAGCATTTTAAAAAAGAGGACCAAAGGGAAAGAATCAGCCCAAGAGTGGCCCAGAGTACTGCTCAGAGCAGTAAAATTAGGGAGGTCTTAAATGTAACTGGCAAGGGCAGCTCAAATGGCATGTTTAAGAGACTTAATTTTTTGATAAAATTACATAATGTGTATAAATGCCTAGAATTAAATTTCAAAATATTCATGGTTGGATGATTTCTAAACAGAACAAAGTATCTGAGAAAGAACAGACAAAAATCCCCTTTACATTTTAAAAACGCCTGCAAAAGCCACAATCAACGATATTTTTTGCACAAGTGTCATCCCATCCTGGACCTGGTTAGGGCTTCAGAAACATATTAGAGTAATCCCTTCTCCTGAGGCAGAAGGCTTGACAAAAATGCCATTTCTGATGCACAGTCTCTCTCAGCCTTCTCTCAAGGACCTTCACCTCCCATGATCCTGCTATAGCATACACCCTATTTTAAATCCTGTCAAGGAAGTGGGAGTGTATATCAGTTCCTTTCTCCTTATATAAGTTTTGTGGAGATTCTTAAAACCTCATAGTCATTGTCAAGCTTCCATTCTCTAGGTGGAGCAGGTTTCTCCCAGGTCATATTGTCCAGCTTGCTGATCATCTTCATCGCTCTCCCTTAGAGTCTTTCTTAGTCTGTTCATTTTTCTCTGGAACAGTGTTGACCACAACTGGACACTGTACTCTCACTGAGGCTTTTTGTGATCACTTTCTGTGCCTTAAAAGTTACATTCTTTTTCACACATCCCAAGATGGTATTTGCTGTCTTGCAATAGTGTGACACTGCTGACTAATGCTCAGCTTGTGTGCTGGAATAACATCTGTACCCTTTGCTATAAAGCTGCTCCTGTTTCCCATCCTTTACTTGTATCCTTTATCATTCTTGCATTTGAACCCAAAAAATTGTAATTCAGCCTTGAATGAAAGTTTTTTCCACCACTAAAACTAATTAACACTGACAGTGATGAACAATGGTTTTGTTATCATTTGTTACCACATTTCTAACTGCACTGCCTCAAATTCCTGATGTCATACAGAACACTAAATGAAAGAGGCCTTAATTTCAAAGACCCAACGTAGAAACCTGGTAGGCTTATTGCAGACGTGATGGAAATGTAATGAAAAAGTAGTTGGTAGTAATTGTTGGTAGAAATTTGGATGAGATTCACATCATGCTGCTTCTACTCAGCAGAGGCCTAAGGCACACGTAAGAAAAGGATGGATTTATTTTTCAGGGGGTAAAATAAATAGGTAATTTATTATTGCACTGTAAACAGTAGGATTTTAAAGAGGTCACTCTCTCTTCATATATATAGTCACAGAAATGAATATATACATATCTGCTGGAAGCCTTTTCTAAAGTATTCTCAATAAAAACAAGAACTTTTAAGAAGAATGACAAATGTTAGTCACATACCAACACAGCATAAGTGCTCTGCATTCCTTTGCCCATTTTCAACAGTCAAAACCTTCCAGAATTAAACATTTATGAAACTAGAAGTCAATAATTTTTTTTCAAAAGAAGCCAAATGTGCTACCATAAAGTACTTGCAACTGTGGGAATATACTTCAGTATTCTCTGCTGAAATAGACCATTCATTACCCTGGAAGCATCACCATTTTCTAAGTAAAGCAGCATGGGTGTGAAAGGCAAACCCACCATTCCCTAGTGCCATGTAATTGTGTTAATACTGTAGCATAAAAGCTGTAATAAAACCAGGCACTTTTGATCACAAACCCTGAATAATAGCAGAGAGCTTCATTTCTAAAGATAGAAATCTGTATCTCCATATGTAGCATGAAGAATCCCTAGACAGAGTGTTCCTAACTAGGATTTGACCGTAAAGGTTCAGTTTTCAAACACCTTCCCTTTTTCAGCCTCTTGAGGGTTATTCCATTTTAGTGACAGAGCTGTCACTTGCATACAACTGGCCACAAAGACCTTTCATTTTGGTTAAAGTACAAATGAAATCATATTTTTTAACCAATACATACAAAGGCACACTTGTTTTGTGAGACCTAATATTTTTGCAAGGCAGCAAACCATGCATACCACAGCCAAACAGAAGATGACACCTTGCTAATTCTTTGCCAGAAGCTAGACAAGAGATACAAGTAATGTAAAAACCATAAGCAAGCTGAAAAGTTTAATAATTCTCAGCATCTACCCCTAAAATCAGTTGAATTATTCAGAACTTAGTGTGTTAAAAACGCAAGGTAAAAATAGAGTTCTAAACTAAAGGCACTGTTATTAAAAATCAGTTTCAACTTCCAATCATTATCACAATTAGGAAGCTTTGCATTGCATAGTGCACTGAAGAAAAATGAATTAAATGGAATTTTTTAAAACACTTGAACACATTTGATATGCAAAAGTCAAAATAAAACCACTGAAGCTGATATTTCTAAATTGAAATCCAGAATTACATGTTTCAAGTGCATCAAATTAGTATGAGAGTTGGTAAAAGCTTAGATGCCTGTTTGAATCAGCTTAAAATGAAAGTAGTTCAATGTGTCCTTTTTAGAAGGAAAAAAAAAGAAAAAAAAAA
>NW_008612985.1:49308-52648 GCF_000691845.1 Merops nubicus | reverse complement strand
CGAGGATTCACCCTGCGGGAAAGCAATCTTGGGCTGGATTGGCCTCGACTACCTTTGCCTTCCAAAGGAGACCCGCGGAAACGCTTCTTTTTTAATATATATATATTCTTTCTTCTTTTTGCAGCAGCGTATTTAAGTATGAATGTTGATCTTCATAGACCCAGAACTGATTGCACAATAGGGGAGCCCCTAACTCGCAAACTGCCCTATTTATGAAGCTTGTTTCTTACCGATTTTCTTTGACGAGGGTGAACCTTCCCGCTGATTGTTAAATCTTGTCGATGAGAGGTGTATAGGAAGCCCCTTTTCCGTTAGCTCTTAGGCTTTGTGGTGGATGCATCTGGTTAAACTGGTTTGATTCTTAAGCGTTTGTTTGTAATCCATCATCCTTTGGGACACGAGAGGATCTCCCAGGTTTATAAAAACGTTGCTAAGACTTTGGACTCGATAGTTCAAGTGGAGAAAAAAAAAAACCCACAAAACTGTTTCATGCACTTTACTTTGACTTTTTAATTTTTTTATAAAAGAAGACCTTTTTATTTTACAAAATCTGCCTTTTATGTACATGGTATCTGTTCATAAGCTTTTCTGTAACGGACTAAAGAAACTGGGATTTCAGTAAAGTGTGTTAATGTTTTGCCTTCTTTGTGCCGAGTGTGTGCCTGAGGTTTGCCAGGGAAGCACCATCCTCCCCCCGGTGATGGGCACCACCCCTTTCCAGCGTCTCCTTCCACCCAACTGACCAAACTTTCACCCATTTCCTCCGAGGCGAGGCGGGGGAGAGTTTAAGGGGAGAGTAGAGCTTCCAAATGTGCTGCCCTTCCCTCTCTCGCCCGGCTGTGGTGCCACTGAAAGGGCAGCGGCTCTTCCAGAGGGGCTGAAATAACGCTGACTGTTGCATACTTGAGCTGAATAGACTTTTGTCTGCTCTTTGAAGCCTGGAATGAACTGCCCAGACTAGCACTGGGATAACTGGAGAGGTTCAGTTGCAGCAAACTGGTAGAGGTGGCTCTTTTGTGTCCTGGAGCTGGGGACCAGGCTCTTGATACAAGTTCCTCAAGTGTTACTGTGCCAGAAACGTCTCCAGAGGTGGCAGTTCCTTTCAGTGTGTGTTTGTACTGATTTTTGGTCTTTTCCTCCCAGTTTGGTTCTTTGCAACAGGGATGAAGGCAGAATTGAAGGAGAGAGAAGCTTTTCAGTCTTGCCAAAATTGTTGGGTTTTCCTCTGGGTAGAGAGAAGCAGTAATAAGTAGGTGTGCAAAATACCTACATCTCTTGTTGGCTTTTTTCATGGAAGAAGCCATTCCCTGGCTCAAAATACCACCAGAATGAGGACAAAGGGCAAACTAAGCCTCTTTAAATACTGATATATATCCTGCTGTAATCAAAGAGCAGCATAATCTCTTCAACATCTGGCCAGGCACCCCTCGTGATGAGGGTAGCAAGTGGGTGCTGCCTGCAGTGTGTCCTTCCCCTGAACCCAGAGAGGGCTGTCCTTTGGTCTTTGGCTTGTTAATATTCATTTATTTATATTAAACTTCACATTTCCTTGGCTTTTATTATGTTTTCCTTTTTTTTTCATAGGACAACAGGGTTTTTTTCTTAAAAATAATGGTTGGTTAGTTAGCTATAATAGATATTGCAACTGTGTGGGTGAGTTTTCATTTTAAACCATACCAGCAGCCTCCAAGCCTAACTTTCATTCAACTGCTTCACTGACAAGGCTTTCTATTGAGCTTGTATTTATAGTTGGCTGCATTTATCTCTCTGAACAATGCCCAGACTCCCATGTGACAGTCCTTTGGCCATTTACATGATAATACACAATTTAACTGTGTAATTCTTAATTCTTCTTCAGCGTTGCTTTGTAACTGGAATGCAGCAGCTCTGGCGCCTTCACCTGATGAAAAGGCATTTAAATAATAAACTGCTGGCATAAATTTGAAGCCCCTGTGAAGAGCAAAGTGCTGTGCCACAAACCTCTAAGGTTTTTTTTTCTGTTTTATACATCTACAAGTGTGGCACAACTGGTTTGGATGGCGAATGGGGAATAAATCTCCTTTACAACCTCTTTAGAGCTTAGATAATTACACCTTTCCAGGAGAAACATGGTTTTCTGTTTGGTGACTGGTAACTACCTGGAGTTTTATAGAGGTTACGTGTTGAAAAATGGCATAGTTGTGTTCTGGTGTGAAACTAGAGGTGCTGTGCCCTGCTGAGAAACGTGTTCTCCAAAGAGGATGGAGAAAATCAGCTTGGTTGGGTGATGATATTTCACTTTCTGGATGCCTTTTGTTTTATTGCTGGTGCAGATCAGCTGCTTCTGTGGCAGAGAAAGCTTGGAGTTACCACCCCATGAAGGAAAACTTGGTTCCATGTGATTTCTTTAAAGCTAAACCTGAGTGCTGTGTAAATTGGTGGTCTGGAACACTCCTTGGATATCACTTTAGCTGTATATTGAATGTTTGACTCTCTGCCTGCAGAACCATGGGGTGAAACTCTGTAAAACTTTTTGTAGCATCATTTCCGTGGCACCCAACTGCTTTCTTTGAGTTACAGCAGTGAGACAGGCAAGAAATAGCATTGCTTATTTGAGAACAAGTTTCAGAACCTATTTATTAGGATCTGAAACTTGTTGAGCAGAAAGTTGTTCTCCAGAGCAGGATGAGCCAGTTCTGGCAGCTCAGCAGCACTTCACCTGAGGCTCAAGGCTGCACAACTGGTATCAGGATGGGGCTGTAGGACTTCAGGATTCATTCAGAACATTGAAGGGTGCATTTCCCACCACTTCCCACAGGCTTTCAGTGGAGTGGGTGCCTACAGGTGACCTGCACTGGGACCTTGGTGAGATCTGGGCTGTTGCACAGACCTGAGAAGAGTTTTGAAAAGGTTGGGTGGGGTTGGCAGCATGTTGCCTGTCCCAGATGCAAGACAAGAAGTCTGGTTTCCAGCTCTGTGGAGACTCATGTGCTTAGCTGGTAACACTAGCTTCAGAAAAAAACAACCCAACAAAAAAAACCCAGGAAGAAATATCTCGAGGATGTTGTAATTTGAATGCACTTCATTCAGCCCCAGATTTCTGTATGTTTCCCTGATTAAATTCAGAATTCCTCCCCCAGATTTTTTCTTTCACTGGAATCTAAAGAGGCATGTAGGATAAAGGGTTATTGCTACTCCCAGCTGGAGTTCACAGTCACTGGGAGACTGCCTCCAAATCCTACTGATGTGCAGGGAGGACTGAGTTCACAGGTCTGAGAACTGCCTAAGGGGTGTCAAAATTGTGCTGCAGTGGCTACTGCACCCCGAGGGAGCACCAAACAGCAAAGTTGGGGTGAATTCA
>NW_008612985.1:37756-49296 GCF_000691845.1 Merops nubicus | reverse complement strand
GAAAAAACAAACCAAAAAACCCCCAAGGCTGGCACTGGCTGCACAAATCTTTGCTTTTGTTTGCTGGCATCTGAATTTCCAACCTGGGTTTGTTTTCATTGTGGATTTGCCTGTGAGAATTTCCCTGGGGGGGGATGGAGCTGGTGCCACTTTGCTGCATTTTGAGGCCACGTCAGCCCATTCCAAGATTTGGGAAATAACTCAGGGCCAGGGGAAGACAGGGAAAATAGTGTTGGTTCCACTCTGACTTACTGGGCATCCAGCAGGCTCTCAACATCACCAGCACAGCTTTGGTGGTTTGCTTTCCCTTTGAAGTTCAGTGCCTTTGTTTTTTTTAATGTTAATAACACTTTGAATTTTCTCACTGACGTTACTAGGTGGTCCAGGACTAGCTTGGATAAGAGATCATATTAAGACTTAATCCCATTTTGCATGTTATTCCTACTTTGCAACCACAGCATAAAATTTAATCACTCTTTTGGAGCCATGCTGCCTGGGTGGAAGGTGGCAAAGCTCCCACAAGAACAAGCTGGGCTGCAGGCTGAGAAGTGCCTGGTGGGTGCCTGCACAGCTCCTGCCCCCCTCAGTGACCTAAAAACCCTCACCTGGAGCAGGCAATGAAAGCCACACCACGTGAAGGGGTTAAACACTCAGCTCCTGCCCCATCCACGAGGCTGTGGCAGCTTTGTGCCAAGGGGCTGTGGGGCTTTGTTGGGGCAGTTGGGTCATATCTACCATGAAACCCATCCCAGGGAAGAGTGGCTGCAAAATGCATCCAGAGCACTCCAGGAAAGGGCAGAGAAGCAGCTGGATCCTTGCAGATGCTGGGGATAGCAAGCTGCAAACATCCTTTGGGGAAGTTGCACGGGGGAAGATGCAGCTTGTCCCCCCCCCCAGCCCCTTTCTCTTCCTTCTGTGGCAGGTTTCCTGAGATGGGGCTGTTCTAGGCAGCCTGTGTCACACAACGAGGTGAAAAATGTGTGTACCAGGAGGCCTTTGGCACTGGAGTGCAGGGTGTTGGTCCTTCCCCAGGGCAGACCACTGAAAACTGGTGATCTTAAAAGCACAGGCTCGTTTACAAACCCTGTCATGAAATGCTTTTGTTATCTGATGGATTTCAGCCTGCAGAACATTCCCTATGTTAAATAATTTTCACTGCCCTCAATAGTTAATTCCATCCTATTTGCCTGGTCTCATGAAATGTTGAAAATGTTTTTGTTTCCCCATTCTGAATTGAGAGCAGTCGATGATGGAATTGGCAGCTGTCCATGTGTCCCTCTTCATCCCCCTCCCAGAAACTCCCTTTTACTGCCAAAATACTTCTCCCCTCCTGGCTGGGATCTTAAATGCCTGGCAGTGAGGACAGACAGGTATTTACCTCCAGGGGTAATAACAGCATCATGCAACCTGATCATGAGGGGAGGAACAGGCACAGTTTATCTCAGTACCTCCAGCCCCAGCACAAAAGAAGAGGATTTCTGCACATCCCATGTTCCAGGCAGAGAAGTCATCATTTTTTAATGCACCACTTTCCTTTTTGTGTCCTGCTGGGGGGGAAAGGGCATTAATAAACTATGGTTGAAAGCTGCTGGAGTGTTTTTGTTTTATCTATACATGATTTCTTGCAGAGGAGCTGGGAGTCTGCTCACAGAATTTATTTCAGTGAGTGCAGTTCATCAATTTGCTTTAGTTTTAGCTGGGTCACCTCCATCATCCCCAAAGTTTTCAGTGCCCTGTGTTGTGTAGAAGCTAAGGAAAAGCAACATGCTTCCTTTAGTTTGTTAAAGATATATATAAAGGATATACTCCTCTGACAAAAAGTTCTTTTTCAACAGTGCAGTGTAAAATGAGCTGGTGTGTATTAGGGATGAACCTGGATGGAAGGATGTGGAGGATATTCTGGAGGGGTAGGATGGGAAACTGAGGATTCCCCAGCATTGGATGTGGTCAAGATGATGTTGGGTGGGGCTTTGAGCAGCCTGGTCTGGTGGGAAGTGTCCTCACCCATGGCAGGAAGGCTGAAACTAGATGATCTCTAAGATTCCTTCCCACCCAAACTGTTCTATGAGCCTATGACTAATGGTATTATTTCCTTTCACAGCCCCTACCCAGCAAGGCAGCAGCTCAGTGGAGGTATCCCTGGTTTGAGAGCCACCAGAGCTCACAAACAGCCCCTCTGCAATTTGTTCAATGCCAGGAACAGACTGAGTTCTTTGATTTACAGCCCTGCAGGGGTAAGAGCAGGAATCTGCCTGTGATGGGGATGCCAAAGCTGCTGGGGAGTATATCCACGATGAATATTTTTTAAGATAGGCTTCATCTTGGTTTTAGGAATGATGCTGGGAGTGGCAGGGGTGCTTCTTGCTCCTTTCTTTGCCAGGCTGCCAGGAGTCCAGCTGACTGGAGCCTACTATGAGAGGCAGGATGACAGAAGGTTTCCTGAGCTCCTCTTTCAAGGAATATTTCAGATTGTGCCAAAAAAAAGGACACTGTCATCTTCTGGCTCATAAAAACCACTAGCTGTGTAAAAATTTATTAGAAGTAACAGCAAAGAATAATAATAATAAAAAATGTTCAAACTGACAATGTCACCTTGAGCCCAGTGGTTAAACAGATGCTCCTGGGTTAAGGGTTCTGGTTTTCTTTTAGGAAGAAACCCAAACCTTTTCCCTTCCTTACGTTTCTGTTGCTGCTTCAGACGATTAAAACCAAATTAGAAATGTAATTTACTTGTCAGTGAATAGTCTAGAGAGTTATTCTACTTGTATTTTGCTCCTCCTCCTCAAGGCACAGAGATAAGGCACTTTTTGTCAGTAATGAGTCTCCAGGCTTTCCATTTCTAGACCTCTCCTACACCCTCAGGACAAGGTGAGAACTGTACTGTGGACTCTACAGTTGGTATTGCTTGAAATGAAGCTATTCCCATAAAAATAATTTCAATTATTTCATCCTATATTTTGTAAAAGAGAATATTTAGGGTTGGGTTTTTTTTTATCCCCTTGTGAATCTTAAACCAGGCTACATTTATTCCCTCTTTCAAACTGCCAGGTTTAGCTCCTTTATGCTGAAGGGAGAGCAGCACACGTGCTTCATGTGCTAATTTATTATTTGCTAATAAAAGGTGTTGCTGTGCTCCAGACTTGGTGCTTCTCCCTGCAAGGATCATCCTCAGCCCATCATCAGCTAAGGCTGCTCTGGAGACACCAGCTTGGAGCTGAGGAGCAAAAGCAGAAGGATCCATCAGGGAGCAGATGCCCAGCAAGCTGACAATGCAGCTCCTCAGCCAAGGTTTGTGGCCCTCTGCCATGGAAAGGATGGGACAAGGGCACCAGCAAACCTGGGGAGGGGGGTGGCTTGTGATTTTTTCTTCCTGGTGACTTTTCACTCTGTAATTTTAATGCTATCCATCCATTTCTTTCAGTTTGAGCAGCTGTTGGTATGTCCACAGTCATCAAGGGAATTTCTCCTTAGAAAGAAAAAGTGTGATCACTGAAAACTCTGGAGATTATCCTGATGCAAATTGCTCACAAAGTTTGTGAGCATTCCAGGTCTTGTTTTGAACAATACCTGAAAAAATAGTGATGGGACAGATGGAGCCTTTCAGGCATTAGAAATGACAGGATTTTGTCTTCTAACGTTTCAGATGTGTGTGAAATGGCTGGGAAAAGACAAAGGAGCATTTAGAGCCTCTCTCTACAACTGTCAAGGAGCTGAGCTGGGGCAGGGGTTGAGAATTTGAAGCTGCTCCATCAGTGCAGCACTATATTTTACCTTGGGTCTGGGCACAGTAATGAAAGATTTGGCATTTCCACTGCTGGTTTTTCCATGTGGATAAAGACACAACTAGGAAATGACTTTTTCCACTGCCTTGCTGTTGCTGTAGGAATTTGTGCTTTTTAAAGTGTGGAGCATAATGATTGTAGAATTAAACCATACAAGAAATATATAGTTTTATGTGTTGTACTCCCTGGGATTGTGTCAATAAAACCTGAGGGACACAGCAGGGGAGAATTGGGCCATTTTATGCTGGTAACTACCTAATTTAATTAGTGTTCAACCCAAATTCAGAATAACTGGGTTGGAAAAAAAGCAAATCAACATGACTTTATTAAGACAGGAAAGTAATAGTCTTCCATCATTAAACATAGGTGAGTCTTTTGTAGCTCATCAGATATCAAACCTGATATCATCATGAATACCACAACATTTCCAGGGTTCAGGAGCACAGGAAGGACTAAAACTGATTTACTAGATTTCTACCAGTAGAAATCAGATCAAAATCAGTTTAGATTGTGCTTAGCCCCAAACTGTAAACGTTGGATCTTTCTTGGTGGGCTTTGGGGGTGGGGAGGTGGGGGGTTGAGGTGTTTTTTCCTCTTTTTTTCCTCTCATACCTCCTGGAGACTGAGTTGTTTGCAGAATGATCTGTTGGTGGTTGCTGATGGCTCTGTTAGTTTGCATTAGTGTCAGCTAAAAGAAGCCTGACATTCCTGTGCTCCTCCCAGGGCCTCAAATTTTGCTCTATCAACACTTTTATGAAGGGCATTGCATTAAGGATGCTGGATGACAGGTATGCCCCTGCAGGCAAAGCTGCTCCCCCCCCCCTCTCCCCACACCCCTTCCCTCAAACCCCAAGTCTTTTTTTCACATCAAATAGTTAAACTTTCCTTTGTTCAGAATGAAATGATATGTAAAGTATGTGTTGCCATGGATGCAAAACTGGGAGCCTGGTGATCCTCCCCTTCTCCAGGTAGATTGGAGCAGGGTGTTGAACATCAGAGGGCACTACAACGTGGACAGCATGACACAGACAGCTCAGGGCAGGCAGAAACAACTTCAGAAATCAAATTCCCATCGCTTGAAGGGCTTTTGTTGAAATAAAGCACATCTTGTACCTCTGAGGGGGCTGCTGGATTTGTTCTCCACGTGCTCAGCACCCTCCCTCCCATCAGGCAAATAGATTGTTCCCATTTCCCACCCAAACCCACTCAGATTTGGGCTGTGGCCTGGAGAAGACTTTTTTTTTTCCAGAGTCTGTATGTCACAGACTCAATGGCTTTTTAAATCCTGCTGGAGAGTGGTGTGAAGGTCTGAGAGGGCAGGAAGATCCCCCACAGCTGAATGACCCAGGAACCCACAGCCACCAACACCTCCCAAAACCACTTGTAGGGCCACAGGAGGACACAGAGGGGGTGTGGTATAAATAGAGTTCACTGACAATGTTCCTCTCATGTAATTGCCACCTTAATTTTTTCTACCTCTTGTGTTTGCTTCATATCCTTTCAGCAGCAGCACACTTAGATCAGAACATTAATTTGCCATTGTAATTACATTGGACTGTGGCCTTCACACAACTCCACTAAAATTGTTTCATTTAATTTTCTCTGAAGAGTGTAGCATTGCCTCCATAGGCTTGCCCCAAAATTGGCTCATTTTTTGCTTCAGCTCATCTTTTTTCCCCCCAGGATTGGGTTATTACAGCCTGCAGTTGCTCCTCGCTGCTGGAAGCACACGCTGGGGTCAGGAGCTGGATGGCTTTGGAAGGGTTTTGATAGGTTTTCGTGGGGTGAACTCTGCATCTGCGTGGGCAGGGTCCCACCAGAGACCACTGCCTGCAGGGCAGAGCAGAAGAACCTGCCAGGAGGTGAGCATGAAGCTGAAAGGAGCTTGTTGAGGCAGCTGGATGCCTCTGTCCCTGGGGTGGGGGAAAGGGGAAGGCATCTGCAGGAGCAGCAGGGCCCATCCCTTCCCTTGTTTCCAACAATTGCCCCGTTGTAGGGCCCTTGCTCCTTTGTCACAGCAGCAGAAAAGCTCTTTCTCTTTTTTTTTCTAGCTGAAATGGTCTTTAATAAAGCTATTGTATTTGATCGCTGGCTAAGGAAACAATAATTTAGCATAATAGGAAAAGATCATTAATGTTCAATGAACCTAACACTCTGCTCCAGTTTTTGCTGCCCTGGAGAGATGGAGTAAACTCTTCTGCCTTAATTGAGGACTAAATAGAGTGCATTTCATTTTTCATTTCCAGCACTTTATTTTATTCCAAGAGGCTCGTGCTGCTGGCTGAAAAGGGGTGGGCTGCCCAGCAGCAGGGGGAAAATTGGGTGGGAGGGTTTAGAGCACATCAAAACTCACTTGCTCTTCATCAGATGGCTCTTGAGGGTCTTTGACTTCAACCCCCCTCCCCAAGGAGATGTGTTGGCCTGTTTTGTGACAAAATAGAGCAGAGAATAATGCTGGCTCACACCCCCTCTCCTCCAGCCATCCCTCCATGGGACACCTCCAGCAGGGTGGTTTCTTTACCAAGGTTCCTTTCCCATGGCTGGTTTCTTTACCCTGAGGTTTAGGGGGTTTGCAGGGTGAGGGGCTTTCCTCCTGCCGTGGTCAGAGGACAGAAGAAGGCCTGAGATTGGTGGCTGGATGGTATTTTGCTTGCAACTGCAATTTTAGATGGAAGTAAGCTGAGAAATGCTCAAAGGGCACGTGGTGGCCCTGGGCTTGGCTGGATGTCATGGCCAAAATGCCCAAGTGCAGCTTTGAGGGGACAGAGCATCTCCAGGGAAGAGCTGGGACACAGCCCACAGCACCACGTTACCCTCCTCTTCCTGCAAGGAAAAATTAGGGCACCACTAATGAGCAGTTTTCCTGGAGAGTTTTCCTGGAGGGATTTTGTTTGTCCTCACCTCCTGCTGCACCAGGACAAAACTAGAGGGCATGAAGCTCAGGGATGAGGAATTAGAAGGAAGCAGGAACTTTCCCCAGGAAAATAAGAAAAGATTTATGGTGTATATGGCCTGAGGGTGCCCTCCTGACCTGCCAAGTGGGAGCTTCAGGAACCTGCTGAGACAAGAAGCCACCATCACCCTGGGTAGGTCTCACTGTAGGTCTCCCAGGAAGTTTCTTGCTGGCTGCATTCCAGAGAGCCCAATAAAAATGCTGCTTTCTAGCAGAGGGAGGCTTTTAAATCAGTGTTCATCTTCTAAAATAAACAGGGGGTGGAGGTCAGGAGGTGGCTGTTATCTAGAGGAAAGGGAGAAATCTGACTTGAAGTTTCTAGGGAGTAGCCTGTGGTCTTTCCTGAATGCTTCAGATTCCTCCTGAAGACCATGGCTTTCCTTTTTTTTTCTAAAGGAAGTGTCAAGCCACAGCCCCACTCACACAAAGGAGGTTGCTAGATAGCTGTGGGGGTTCTTGTTTGTCCCTGTCTGGTTTTAGACATGAAGCAAACCCAGAAATCCAGAAAATGAGGAGGAAACGTGGCTCACTGAGTCTCACTTGGTCTGGAGCATCCCTGGCTTTGGAGGAGACAATTTTGTGTGGCCACTGGCTAGTTGCTGAATGCTTCCTTGAGGACAGAAATGGCTGTAGAAAAGCCACACAGCAAGGGAAACCAAAGATGCAGAGACTGCCCCACGCTGATCAGTGCTCAGAGCTCAGAGCTGAAGCTGGAGTCAGGTGGAACTTGGACAAAAACCTCCCTGATTTTGTGTTCAGTATCTGCAGTGTGTCTCAGGAAAAAAAAAACAAGTTCTTTTCTGCCTCTATCAGTCAATTTGGGGGATGCTGATGGACTGTTGGGATGCTTCTTGGCTCGTTGAAGTCACTCTGCCTTCTGTCTGGAGTATTACTAGTCCCTCAGGACACTTGACATTGATGCTGGTTGGAAAAAAACAACCCCCAAATCTCATTTTGGAAGCAGTCCTGCCAGCGTGCCATAGGGTAGGAGTTTGTGGTTTCCTTGTTTGGTGACTTGGGCTGTCCAAAGTGGAGGATGCAGCATTTAGGAAGCCTGGTGATGAGCACTCCATGAGCATCATGAGATGGAGAGCAAGAAAGGAGGGAGAGAGCCAGGGGAAATTCACTCATTTCCACGCACCAGAAAGCAAATACAGGTGAAATAGTTTTGGTTTGGGACAGGTAAATGGAGTTTAGAGGGACTTTGAAGCAGTGGGATGAGTACCATGGAGTCTTGAGGTAGTTGTCAGCAGGGCAAGGGAGCATTCAGCTGTATCAGAAGCTGTTAGGGTCAGTCAAGGTGCCTCCAAAAAAACCCACGTTAGAATCATAGAATCCTTTAGGTTGGAAGGGACCTCCAAGATCATCAAGTCCAACCCTTGAGCCATTAGGGCTCTAAAGTCCTCTGCTCAAACAGATCAGAATCTGTCAGGGTTGGAAGGGACCACAAGGATCACTCAGTTGTTGGTACTGTTGGAAGCCATCAGTGCCCTTGGGAGGTGATCTCCTTCCCCAGCTTTCCTTTCCCAACCTTAGCCTGGTCTTTGCACCATGCTCACTTGGAAAGGTTTCTGTACTAGCATGGACCACCCTTATCAGTGCTGTGATAAGTCCCTGGGCTGGAAGGCAGGGACCATGGCTAGGTGGGATATCTACACCATTTCTCCATGCTTAGAACCAGGTAGGAGATGGTGCCAGTTGGTTGTAGCTGTCTCCCATCTCTGGGGGGCCGTGGTGGAGGGTGGCATTGGAATGAAGCAAAAGTAGCAGCAGCTTGATGTCAAAATCCAGTAGTCTTGCTAGTACGTGGGGCAGATGGCTGGGCAGGAACACAAAGAGGACCTCTTTGCATGTGGACAAGAGGGTTTGTATCAAGAGAGGTGTCTGTGAGGGGCTAGATTTGGGAAAAAGCCTTTGTCTAAGCATCACATCAAGTCTGGAGTCATCAGGCAACTGCTGTGACACCAAATGCTCTTCTCATTTGGAGCTTCAGCTGTCCCATGGGAGACCAGTTCCTGCCTGTCTCCCATGGCAAGGAGAACACCTGGGGTGGGTTGGGACCTTTGGCCAGGGGGGGGTTGATTTCCACAAGGGGCTTCAGCTGGGTGAAGAGGTGATCCAGCCAATGGGGTGTTGGGCACCATGCCCCCTCTATAAGGGCAGGGCTGGAGCAGCACTTGTTTGTTCAAGGTGTTTGGGGTTTTTTTTTTGAGGTTAGCTTGTGGCCTGAGCTGGGAGAGCTGCTGCCTCTGGGGTAAGTGGTTTATTGCCCCTGGCTTTGTGTTTTATTGCCCTGGGGTTCTTGTTGTTTCCTATCTTTGAGTGGCTTTATTCCTTTGTCCTTATCTCCCCCATTTTTGTGTTCCTCCTGATTCTCCTCCCCAGACACGTGGCAGGGGAAGCAGCAGAGTTTAGCTGCCACCTGAGGCTAAACCAGGACAGATTTTCTTTTGTTTTCATAATCTTCATAATTTTTTCAGCATTTTTTTCTCTTTTTCTCTCTATTCTGAACAATACCCTGTTGTTTATGCAGAGAGGAGCTGATGCTGAGGTATCAGCTTGGCCTTGGAGACTTAGGTGGTGCCCAGGCTAGAGGGGGGAAGATGGAGATCTAAAGTATTTTTTTGGCAGCCACTCAAGTGTTTTTAGGATTAAGTGGGAGGTTGAGGATTGATGTTTTGGATGTCAGGGGGTTAGTTATCTAAACCTCCCTCCAGCAAGGTCTCAGCACATTTTTGGGATTCTTTTCTGTTCAATGCCGTAGATAAAATCAGAAATCATGTCTGGAAAAATTCTCCATTCAACTCTGCTTCAACTCTTTCATTCCTCAACAAGCTGCTGCCTCTCATAAAAAAGCAACAATTTTTTTGCAGGCAGGAGTCGAAGCCAAGGACACAAATATTTCAGGTGTTCCACAAGTGCCTCACACTTCACTTTTTCTTTCTGGAAGCATGTAGCCTTGATTGCTTCCTTAATTAGGACTTTTAACATCTATCTCTGCTCCCCTTTATAAATAAACTAGAAATTTGGTGTGTTAATTTATCAGGCACTCCATGTGCCTTCTAGAGAGCCAATTTAATACCTGTACATGCAAGGACCAACTGCCTCCCACAAGCTCCTGAGCCCCTGCCTCTGGTGGTGGCCGTGGAGCACCCAGGAATCTCTCAGAGCCCAACTTCCTTAATAAGGATGCCAAAAAGCCATGAAAAAACTGAATTACCTCTGCAGTTGCATTTAATTTTCATTTTAGCAGGTTTCCCAGTTCACTTGGCAGCTATTCTTTATTCCTTTTTTTTTCCCCTTTCCCTAATTCATTCTTTTTCTCTTTTTTTTCCATGCTTTCTTGATCCTTTTGAACAAAAGCAGTCCCACAAGGGCAACCTCTAATGTATTCATAGTTTTGCTGGAACTTGGCTGAGAGAACAAGCTGGTGCCTCCTATTGTTGACTGAGAATCTTTGTTGTGCTGGGTAGGCTTGAAATAAGTGCTGTCTAGTGCCCTCTGCTCCTCCTGCTTGCAGAACAGAGCCTGTTGCACTGAACCTGCTCAGGCTGGAGCTGGTGGAGAGGCTAAAGTTCAAGTTCACAGACCCAAAAAAGTGAGTTACAGGAGGGACTGCTTGTTGGAACATTCTCTTGCTTGCTCTTGCCTTTTATTCTCCTTGATCTAAGTGCAGGGTGTTGTTAATACCTATCTGAAGGTGGCATTAAGCTCTAATTAAGCCTGCCAATCAAAAAATTAATGAAACCAGGCTTCTAGTCTGGTCTGAAGTCATGTTTTCCCCCTCCATTTTCTGAGGGTGACCATGCAATTGATAAGTGTGGGTTTGTTGGTGGTTTTTTTAACTCTGAACTGCAGACAAGTGCTTAATGAACTTGCCCCACAGTTTTTCCCTTCAGGGCAAGCTCTCATTATGGGATGGCTGTGGACAAGCCTCACATGCAAGGTCCAGACCTTTGCCAGGCTGCAGCTAAGGTGGAACTGGAGCATGGTGAAGAAGCTCAAGTCATTCCCAGCTTTTCAGGCAGGGTTAGAGAAGATGCTTTGAAATAATATGATCAGGAGTGAAGATGACTGAGCTGTCTGGGAGGTCTTTCTGGAAATGGGAGTGTGGGTGCAGCTTCTAGAGCACTAGATCTTCCCTCTGACATTGGGGTGAGAGCCACTGATGGTTACAGCTAGTGTATATCCTTTGGCTCACCAAAATTAAAACAGAAAAGCATCAAATTATGTGGCTTAGGAGCTTTAACTGAGGCATCAGGAGTGAGGGAGCTAGAGGGCAAAGCTGCAATCTAGCATTACCAGTTTATAAACAAATATAAAAGAAGAAAGCTGGCTTCTCATCCACAGTTTATTTGCAAAATAAAGCATGTTGGTGGGCTGAGATTAGGGTTTTTTTTTGTAGAAGCTCTTCCTGACTGTAAGAAAAAGCAAATTGGTAGCACATTATAACAAGTCCCAAAGCTCAGTGTCTGTAATTTTCCTTTCAGGAAGACACCACAAGTTGAGCTGCTTTATTTTGATTTAATTGAATGAGTTAATAGCATAAACCTGATACTGGAGTGATGAGGGATACCCCAAGAGGTTTTTGGTTTTTTTTTGTAGAAGCTCTTCCTGACTGTAAGAAAAAGCAAATTGGTAGCACATTATAACAAGTCCCAAAGCTCAGTGTCTGTAATTTTCCTTTCAGGAAGACACCACAAGTTGAGCTGCTTTATTTTGATTTAATTGAATGAGTTAATAGCATAAACCTGATACTGGAGTGATGAGGGATACCCCAAGAGGTTTTTCCCACCTCTAACCCT
>NW_008612985.1:34091-37746 GCF_000691845.1 Merops nubicus | reverse complement strand
CCTATGCAGCATGAGGATGGTTTCTGCCCTTCTGAGCTGCTGAGTCCCATTCTTTAGCACTTGTGAGAACATTGTCAAAGTTCTATAGCAGTGGCAAGCTAAAGGCCAGGGAGAAGTTGTGACTGAAGACCTGCAGCTCCTAGATAGGCTATCCTGATGGACCTTAATAAGAGATATCAGCTTAATTAAACTTTAATACCATGGGTAGGGAAGGCTGACAGCTTTTTTTTTCCTTCCCCCCCTCCTCTAACACTGCAAGACTTGATTAATCCTAATGCTGAAGTCCTGCAGGTGCTCCAGTTATTTTTAGCATTCATCTTGGAGTTCTGCAAAGGGTGGATGAAGATTTATGGGGTTTTTGTCTCCTACAGATCTCCTGGCCTTTTCTTTCTCTGCTGCTGCTTGGATGGGTTCCAACATCCCCCTCCCCAAAGCCTCAAATTGCCTTTTATTTGCCTTTTATTTCTTTAATTAAAGAGCTGCAAGGGCCAGCAGAGTTGCCTCATGACCATGGGGCAGAGTGGGTCCCACGTCCCTTCTGGAGCTCAGCACACTGAGCATTTCTTCTCTTGTTGGCAAGCCATTCAAACTTTGAAAATCATCTCCCTGGAAAGAGCCTTTTTTTTGTGCTTTGTTGTGAGCTGGCAGAAGAAGGGCTGCTTAAAAACCTGAGCACCCAAACAGAACTCCTCTGGTGGAGTTTTGCTTTATTTTCTACTTCCATGTTTTCTCTTTCCACCCACAGCGAATACATCCTACAGCTGACTTCAGCAGGCACTGAGTTGGCCCTTGTGAAGGCATGGGGGAATATTTAGGGGTTTTTTTTTCAGTAAGAAATGTCAAGAATGAATTTGGGTCTCTCTCTGCTTGTTCTGTGCATTGCTCACTTGTCCAAACACGCCTTGTGCTCCAGTCTAACTGGGATACACTCCTTCCCACAGTCAGGCATGCCACACACCATGGCTGCTGCCTGGCACACCTAAGTCTAGTTTCTACACCCCAAAACCCCACTTAAAATGAATTTAATGCACCAGGGAGGCAGCTGTAATTACCATGTATTTTCCAGCATGTGCTTAGGCATGTGAAGGTGCTCCCTTGAGCCTCCTCCTGCTTCCAGTGTGGCTCCTCAGACACTGGGAGGGCACTCTTGGGGTCTGGGGGGGCACAGAATGCTCCTTGTTGACAGAATTAGATATTGAGAAGGGATTCCTATCTAAATTAGCAAATTTCTCCTTCAGTGAATCATTTTTCTAAAATCTGGATGGTTTTCAGCAGTTTCTAGTAGTGAAGCAACGACTGTACGGTGTAGACTTGGGGAATCTGTTGGGGTTTTGTGGCTTTGGGCACAACAGCAGCTGGCACATGAGGGGATCCCATCTTTCCCCTCTCCAAGCAGGATCTCCAGCGTGGCTGTGAGCATCGTGGCTGTGTCCTGGCACCAGCCATTGGGGGGGTAACCAGCTTGGGGGTGTCTCCAGCTTCGTGTCCCCCTACCAACATGAAATCAATGGGCTGAAGCAATGAGCTCAACCTCAGAAACTTCAGCTGGAGTCTTGTCAAAAAGACAGCAGCAGTTCCTAGGTGGCCTGAGAGGGAAATAAGCTCAGTGAAAAGGGGAGAAGATTCAATGAACTTATTCCAATGGTTGGACTTGATGATCTTAAAGGTCTCCTCCAACCTAAAGGGTTCTATATATAGAGACATCTCCATCTCCTTAATTCCACTGTTACAAGTGGAGAAATCAATCTTTTCAACATCTGAATGGGATTTTAAAGTTGCCCTTAGCCCCTACCAGCACCTTTTTTTGGGGAGGCATTAATGATGAGACTCTAGTAACTTCTTTTTCTGGCCAATTGTGTTGCCTCCTCCATCTCTTCAGGCAAAGGCAAGTGCTGTTTTGACAAGCAGTCAGGCTCCTTTTCCCTCTAGGTGACTAGACTTCATCTTCCTAGTGCCAGATAATATTTGACACTTAATTTAAGACCCTCAGTGCCTGCCCATAAAACTTTACTGTGTTAATAGTGAGGAAGCAGCCAAGTGTTGTGTTTGACAGCCTTTTCTTCCCCTCTCCTAATTCATCCCTGTGCTCAGTTTGGGCTGAAGGATTTGACTTGAATTAAGGAGAGGAAGAGACTTAACCCTGGATTTTTATGAATTGAGGAGACCTGATTTGCAGATTTAATAATGAATCTTATTCTGGCTGTGAGGTCTTTCACCAGCTCACTCCTAAGCTCAGGCCAAATTGATGCAGAGGAGAAGGGATGGATGAGGGGTGGTGTCAGCAGAAATGAGGGACCTCCTGTTCATAATTCATCCAATTACTTCTCATCTCACAGAGCAGCACACACTGGATTGATCAGCAAGGCATTTCCCCCAGTAAAAACCAGCCCTGTGTTTGTCTCGAGGAGGAGGTGACTGGATTTTGCTGGAATTGTTGAGCTGCATCAGTGCTGATGGTGCTCTCCCATTTAAAAAATATCCTCTTACTGGTTTTGACACCACTGAGTGGGGAGAAAAAGTCCCAGCAAGTCGTGTTTATAATATGGAGATGAAAATATTAATTGTGAGTGTGTATTGGAGGCAATACTTGTGCTTCTGCTGGTAGAAAACAGCTTGGAAGTTCTTACAGGAAGGAAAAAAAGTGGTTTACAGAGTCCCTGGGATCTCAGGTGCTTCCCATGAAGAAGTTTTGTACCCAGTCCTACAGCAGAGGCTAGAAAGAGGAGATGGAAGGTGTCTGAAGTCTCTCAGATTAAAGGGAGGGGACATGGCACAGGCTGAGGGGATGGATTTTCTCTGAGCAGAACAAACATTCCAGGTGAGGGTTTAAAAACAGTCTCTGCCTGCAGCAAGGGCCCAAACTCCTTGTGTCACCTCCAGCCACCCCTGTCCTCTGTCACTGTCTGCAGTGCACTTTTCTCTCCAGCTTTTAGCACTGGCTGAGAGCTGCTTTGGACCTTGCTGCTGAAGATGTTGCATGGCACATCCTCCCCAGTGCTGTGGAGGAGCAGCTCTTGAGTGTGGCTTAGGCTTTGGCAGGTGAGAAGTCAGCTCTGGTGGTGGCAGGAGCTGAGGTGGTAGATTAGACCTTAGGAAAATGAGATTAGACATTAGGAAATTTCTCCTAAAGTCTGTTTTCAATATTTCTTGCTGTAATTTAAACCAAATATGAGCTCTGGAGTGCTCCTACCACTACCACCTTGTGTTTTTCATTCAGAAAATCTATTGCAAGTACTTATTCCTTATTAAGAAGTGGCTTGGTCAGTGTTCCCACTTCCAAAAATGCTTCATGCCAGCTGCTCTGGTGTGGAGTTGAGATGAATGCATTGGGTCAAATGGGGGCAGGGTTGGTGGGATCTGGCTGAAGTGAGGGTCAGCTGGGGAATTAGATAGAAAATAAGTCAGGCCATAGAAGCTCTGGGTGAGAGCACCACTTATGAAACAGAAAAACCAGGAAGAAAACACTTGACAGTTTTTGATGGCATTGTGCAGACTGCTGTAGGATTCTTCATGGCTTGAATTAGGCAGCAAAAAGGAGGTGAAGGGACTGATGAGTTGCAGGAAGAGGCAGTTTTGGGAGGGTTACCTCACCTCAGGTGTCTGCTGGTCGCTGGGTGACTGCTAGGTGAGTCCTCCAGCATCCCCCACAAGCTGC
>NW_008612985.1:22132-34060 GCF_000691845.1 Merops nubicus | reverse complement strand
TGAGGTGATGCTCTGCTGGAAGGCAAGGGCTGCCAAGAGCAGCTTGACTCCCATGAATCTTACTTATTTCTGGCTCTGCCACAAGGATAACGTGCCAAAAATGATTGAAATCAAAGCTCCAGTGAAGAGGGCTTTTTTTTTTACCACTTGATGCAGTCAGAGATGCTGCTTTAACATTCACTCTAGACCTGGAGCATTCTGTTGGTGTGACTGAACTGCTAACAGCAGCATTGGCTGAGAGGTGGCTTAACTGGCACTCCCACTCCCTTTTCCTGTTTGCATTGATGATGATGAAACACACAGATCTTAAATTTTATTGATTTATTCCTTTTGGAATGATCTTGAACCCTCGTTTAGTGGGGAGAGTAAGAAAAGAGGGAAAATATTAAGAGGATGCCTGGTGTGCTTTGTCCTCACTTGGTCCTAGCCCTAGTTAGCAGGATATAAAGTACTCAGTGGCAATCCCTGAGTGTGTAGCCCTCAAAGAGCAGGTTGGGGTAAAAGCATCTTGCTTTTTAGTGGAGCTAAGGGCAAACACTGCAGGAAAATGGAATTTGGGGAGCAAAACTTCAGTGTCCCAGAAGGATAAATGCACTGAAAGCAAGCCCAGAGAAGCAGGAGATGAGCAAATAGTTGTGGGGAGACTGTGGGAGTGATGCTGGAGAGTTTCTCACTGCCAGCCCAAGAGCTTGTGCTGCAGGGCAGAGCAGGAAGGATTAGGTGCAGCTAATCCCACACTGAAGTCCAGACTGCTGAACTCATGAGTCTGACGTGAGCATTTCCATGTTTTGAGGGTTAATTATGAGCTGTCTGGGCAACATCACCCTGCAAGCCTGCTGGGCAGAGCTGCTCTTAGACCCTGTGTGTCTTTATCATCTCCTTATAAGCATTTATTATCTCACAGCAGAGGAACAAGCACCTGCCCTGGGATTTTAAATCACTAGATCTGCTCTAGCAAGGTGCTGGATATGGATAGAAAATGAAGAATTCTTCAGCTGTGTTGAGAAAGGACTGTTGTTCATTAACCCTCTGTTCTACCAACCAATCTACCTGGCACTCCACACAAGTGGCCATCAAAAGGTAAAGTGCCTGTGGTGCTAAAGAGATGCTAAGCTGTTATTAAGAGAGGTAATTTCTGCTGGAACTATTATGTGTTAAATGAATGAACTTGGATATTTGTGAAGGGCTGTTCCTGAAATTGCTGAGAGGGGGAAATGTGGTTTTTTAGTTGCCTGCTTTTTACACTCATGAGTGTCTGGAGCAGAGAAGTGTTTGCCCTATCCTGTCAGCTGCCTGGAGAAGCAGGAGAGCTCACTGTGCCCTCTGCCAAGGGCTGCAGGAGGTGCAAAGCAAGAGGACAGAGTTCTTGGGTCAGGAGAGGTGAACTCAGCTGGAAACTTGACCTGACCCTGGGCCAGTCACTCAAACCAGGTGCCTGCATCCCCCCTGGGTGCTCAGCTCTGCCTGGCTCACAGCCCCACTGCTGGAGGGGAGGCCTGGGGGTGAGTCCTCTCTAATCTTGCAGGAGCTTATGCAGATGCTCTGTGCATCACTCTATTACATGACCTCCTGGTCTAAAGTGAAAGCTTTCCTTGTAGAGTGGTTGAGATCTGACAGAGATTCATGAAATTCAGAATGAACCTCCCTTTGTACAGCCAGATTTATATTTTTTACAAACCAAAAGAATCATTAATGCTGTGTAAAAAACCAAAACAACCCAAATAAACCCAAAAAACCCACACACACAAAAAAACTCCAAAAACAAACACACAAAAAAACCCCCAAGCTAAGTCAAATATCCAAACCAACCCAAATAAACCCAAAAAACCCACACACAAAAAACTCCAAAACCAAACACACAAAAAAACCCCCAAGCTAAGTCAAATATCCATCTGCACCTTCCCTCTTTGAGCACCCAACAAGTGTACTGCCAAAGGCAGGGACAGTTTGAGCAAAGCAGAATTTGCAGACCCAGCTCTTTCCAACTTTTAAATTTTCCTTCCCCATTCAGTTATTACTTGTCAGCCTGCTGGTGTTTTCTGAGGAGCACCAACAAGGGAAAGGAAGTTGCTGCTTTTTTTCCCTGCTGTTTATAAAGCAATAAAAGTTGGAAAGAGCTTTCAGGAGGAGGGAAAATGCACTTTGCTAGCTTGAGGGCTTTTCTCCATGCCATTAGAAAGGTGGATCCTTTCCAGGGAGGCAGCAGTGCCAGACTGCTCCTAACAAAGCCTGGGTTAATCTCTCCTGCTGGAAAGTCCCATTTAGCCTGCCTGTGAATTTTCTTGTAGGTATGAGCACTCTCTAATTTCCCAAGGCAGTGCTGAATTTAACCATGCAACAGCTGGTGAGAAAGGCAACAGTCAGAAGTTGTTGAAAGCTGCAGTAGTTTGGCTGTAGTGCTGGGATGAAGTGGTACTAAAGTGTCAGACGTGGTGCTGTCACATTGCTGCCACCCCCCTGACTTCTCAGGAACCTGAAGAGCTACAGGCAGTGCCTCCTGAGAGCCATGAAATTCAGTTTGGAAATGTGTGTAGTTCTTCTGCTACCTTCCCATGCAAATAAATTTTCCAGATATCTGCTATAGAAGCATCTGAAGCTTCAAAAACAATGAGCTGATGGGCAGATGCCCACTAAGTGCCACTGAGAAATACCATCTGATTGATCCCTACTTCTTTTTTTCCTCATCCTTCCTAATGAATGAAGAGAAAAGCTGGACTGAAAATAGCAAATTCTCTCAAGGCATGGCCCTTACTTACAGTAATCAGGGTTTATTTTGGGAAGAACTCTGTGCAGAGGGTATCTTTGGCATTTGATTCCAGTTAATTAAACTTCTCAAAACAAGAAGAACAACATGCATCACCCCAGGAGCAGACCAGAGCTTTGGAAAGCAGCCAGATACATCTAAGAATGAATGGAGACATTCCCATTCCTGGCTTAAAAACCTTGAAATCCAAGTAGGGTGACACTTGGGTGAGTAGTGCTGCTGTGCAGACAGGGCAGACATCCCTTTCCTCTTGCCTTTTGCTCCCTTCCACCCAGTGACCACTCAGATAAGCAGCTGAGATGATGCTCCTGCCTTGATTTTTATGATTAGATTTGCAATTCCACCATCCTTTCCTGCTCAGGTCAGGCACAGAGCTTTGTACCTGGTAGGAGAGCTGGTGAATAGGATAAGTGCCTCTCCAGTGAGTGTGCTGGCTTGGCTCCCTGCCTCTGCTCCTTCCTGCCCTTGAGCCTGGTGGGGTTTTTTTTTGCTGCAGGATGCCCTGTGAGGAGTTTTGAAGAGAACTTTCCACGCAGGCTTCCCCTGATATCTAACCATGGTAATTAAAAGGAAATCTTAGGGCATAGAGAGCAACCTGCTGGTTCCAGCCTTGGCTGTGAATGGAGGTTAACCTGTGACAGTTCAGAGATGCTGCCTGTGAATGATATCTAAGGAGCTCTAAAGGATATATTTATTTCTTTCTCTGTTCTAATTGCAGTAAGAAATTTTGGTACTACACTGATTAAGGTCACCTCAGCTCCCTGTCCTAAGCAATTCTCTGTTGGTTGTGATTTGGTAACAGTATAATCAATTCTAGCTGGAATTTTCTCTCAGGACTATCTCACCACATTATTATTTTTAGGTTTTCATTAAAAAAGCCCATCCTTTTCCAGGGACAAGAGTAGGAGGTGAGCATTGCTTTGTGTTAAATGAGCAGCCAGATCCTGGCAGCTGCCTTCCCTGTGAGCTGGGGCTCTCCAAATGCTTGGGAGCCAGGTTTGGGATTTGGCAGATGGGTGCCAAATTTTCTGGCTTCGTGTTAAGTTTTTCTAGTCACTTTTAAGGCAGGTTGGTAGGTGAAGTGTTGCTCTTGATCCCCACGGGTGACAATGTGACATCACTTTATGGCACTGCTGTTGGGTTTTTCTACAACTTCTTGCAATTCATTTTGATTTTTACATATGAAACAGAGAAAAGATCATGGAGATTGAAGGTGGTTTTGACCATGGTGGATCTTCTCTGATGAGAAAGGGGTTCTAGAGGGATGAAAGTTGCTGGTTCCATTCCTGTTTATTGCAGAGCCTGTGTAGAGTGGATGGAATGCAGAGAAAGGATCTCATGACATGGTTAAAGCAGTTATATTGCTCAGTACAGTGATTATTTTATTCCTCTTCCTTCACCCCTCCAACCCTATTGGATGCTTGAAGGATATCTCCTTCTGATTAATCCTAATTGAAGAAATTCTATTATTTAAACATCACAGCCCTCTTTTTATGTTTCAAACTGCTCGACCTTCTTTCTCTTGGAAGCTGACACAAAGATACTCCTTTCATTTGTGCCTCAGTTCTCCAAGTGAGAAAGAGACCCTGTTGGGAGGTGATGTGCTTTAGTCCAGACCCCTGAATCCCAATATTATCACTCCTTTGTCCTTCTGAGCAGGCCCTGAACAGACAAGAGTTTTACCTCATATATTCTGCTCAGCTCAAGTACACGTAGGTAAAGGAGGAAATCAGATCAAACCTTCTCTTTTGCTGAATCTATGTTCTTTGTATGTGCAAGACATAAATGAAGTCAGCCTGTCCCCTGAGGAGCAGTGAAAAGTCCTCAGAAGCAAGGTCACATGCCTTTTGTCTGTGAATTTTAACCTGAGCTCAAGTCTCTTTGGAAAATGCACAACCCACTGTCAGGCTGATGCAGTGTGCTCTTTGTGGGGTGACCCACGGAGGGAACTCAAACTTTATCAAAGGAGAAGGGTAGTGCTGGCTTCCTCAGTGGTGTTTCATGTGGAATAGATTGTACCAGGGCCTGGCAAGGACAGTTAGCTAAGTGGGTTTTGGATAAAAAAGTGGTGTTGGGTTGACAAAGCCTTCTGGAGTTGGATTCCTAGGTTCTCAGAGAACTTTTCTCCTTCTAATGAAGAAAAATAAGATGTCCATTTTGGTACTTGCACTGGGATTGCTGTAGTGATGCTGCTTTTCCCTGAAAGCTGCCCAGTTTTAACCAGTAAAATAGGGTAGATAGTGATGAACTTGGTCCCACCACTTATCTGTGGTTCATGGGGATAACAGACTCTCCAAGTTTCAGCTCAATGTCAAGGAGATCTGATGTGAGAACCTTCTGATGGAGAAGCCTGAATTCACAGCCTCCAGAAGTGCTGTTGCTCTTGCAAGCTCTTGCTCTTTTTCTGGATAAATTTAATTAATTTCTGGATAAATGGAAAAAAAGCTTGAGTGCTCATCATGTTTTGTGCTGAGCAATCTGAGAATCAATCCAGTGGAGTCATTACAGCAACGTCTTGGTTAGAAACAGTTTTACAAAGAAAGGTTAAGTCACTCAAAGTGTTCTGCTTTAAAACCTAGACTGTTCTTCAAACCTTCTTATTACCACCATTTCCTCCACAGATAAACCAAACGTTTGCTTTGACTGTTGTAAGGCACTTGCCACTTCTGAAGTGTTGGCATTTAATTCATGGTGTTAATTGTTCATGGAATCTAGTGCCATTAAATCCCCATAAATCATAACCATGAGGTTAAATGTGAGGGGGGGAAAAAATGGTACAATTATTGACCATCATTTGCCAATTAAACTTTCCTTGGAGGTCAGGATTGTCCAGCTCCACAGAGGTCACTCTGCTTGGCAGGGTTTTATTTGCTTTCTTTTCCCCTTGTTTGTTTTGCTATCAAATGCAATCAATTATAATATCTCCATGAAGTCTTTTATTGCAGGAACAATGTGTGTGAAGGGGAGAAAAAAGCTTTTTGTTCATGTGTCATTGGGATGTGTGTGGCTTTAGTGTTGAGACCTGACCTTTGAGGACACAGTGGCTTTCTTTGCTATGTACCTAGAGTTGTAATTAAATTACTATTTAATTAATTGACATAGAAAAGACAAGCCCAAGTGGAAAAATAAGAGGAGAATGTTGTATTTTGGTGGCTTCCAAAAGATGTCCTGTTTGTTTGGTGTGAATTTATGCATTGTGATCCTCTATAGAATATACTTTGTCAAGGAAGAAAATCAGTTTAAGGGGCTTTAAATTTGGGAGCATGCTGAACCTGTAACTACTCTCCAGATTTTGAACATGATTTGATGGCTTCATTGATTCCTTTTGTTTGGTGTGTTGTCATCCTTGTGACAATGTAAGGACACAGTAAGCCAAGGTTTGCAGAGATAATGTATTGTGTTAAACCAGCAAATATAGCTGGAAAAGTCCAAGATGCCTTCAAACACACAGGCTTTGTGTTTTTGGGCACAGTGTGCCCAAAAGATCCTTCTCCCATCTGTCATTTGGTCTGATCTGAGATGATCTGCCCAATGTCATCACACGTGTATTTTTTTCCAAGAACAAATGAACAAAATAGATTTTTCACCATTTTTTTAATATAAATAAGGTAGGAAGCCTTGAGGCAATGAAGGAATGATAGGGTTTTGTTGTGGAAAGAGTCCTCCACCCTTCTGAAGCAGCTGTTTATACTTCTGAGTCCATTTTTTAATATCAGTTTTTGAAGCCTTCCCTGTTCAAATCAAATTATTGAGGTTTATTTTTACCCTATATAGCTTAATTGTTGGTAGCTGAGATAAGACACTTGGACACTTATCTGGCAAGGGACCATGGCAGTTTTGTTGAGCCTCCTCAGCTCTAGCTTATCCCACCTCCATGTCCACCAGTCTCAAGTCATACATTCTTACAGGCTACTGAGCACCCTCCTTCAATGAACTTGCCTTGCTCAAACTTGAAGGAGGAAAACCTAAGAAGAAGTGGGTTACTCTTGGACTTACTCTTCTCTTGTCTCTATCAGCATTAAATATGTTCATAAATGCCACTAAGTATCCAGAGTAATAAGCCCTGATGTGAGTAATAATGCCAGGACAAGTCGTGTGGTGACATTTAGATGCCCACGTATTGTCTGTGGTTATGAGGGGCAAAAAGCCCAAATATCTTCAGCCACTTCATACTGGACTGCTGGTGTACTGTACTTAAAATTCTCGAGAGATGCTGTTGGCTCATAAGAAGTGAAGAAGCATTTTGTCATTTTTATCCTTCAGCTGTCAAAGGGGGACACCCAGCTCTTCAAAGCTCCCTTGTAGTCCAGTCACTTCTCTGCAATAGAGGTTTTTTGAAAGCAAGAACTGCTGTAGCTGCAACATTGCACGTGTCTCTACAGAAAAAACACCCTGTTGTTACAGACACCATCCTTAATTCATCTAGATCCCCAAGAGCCTGAGCATCTCTGAGCTTTCTCCTCATTGTCTGGGTCCTGGATGACTGTCTATGGTAGATCTGTGAAGGGTTTCCCTTCTTGCCTGCTACAAGCCAGATTTTGGATGTGGATTTGCTCAATTACAGTTTGAAGTCTTTAAGATCATCACCTAAGCAGAGTTTTGATTATAAAGGTCCCTTCCAACCTAAAGGATTCTATGATATTGTACAAATGGAAGAGCAATGAAGGTATGAACTTGGAGAAAGCAACCTGGATGTTGAACTCCCTTAATATTGTAGCTCTTCACAAGGAGGCTGTGAGGATTTCCCATGTCTAGAAACTCTGTTTCTGGCACACGTGCCTACGGAGAAATTCCAACAAACCCAAAGACAAAAGTGAAATGCCTTTAGAAAACAGACTTAAAGAGATTAAAGGGCTGATTGCACAGAGACAGGAGCTGCTCTGGATTTTTGGGAGCTCTGAGACTGTATTTCCAAGCCCTACCTTTCTGCATTGGCTGTGCTGAGTGACACTGGGATGTCCTAGGGAGAGGTGGGTGAAGATTCATTGAGTTTTCTCTTCAACTCTGCTCTGAGCAGGAAGGATGGCAGAGATGGATTGAGTTTTCACTTGAAAGAAAGGATTTTGCAGGGAATGGCAGCAGCAACAGCTGAAGCAAATGGGATTCTTGTTACTCTGCAGATAGGTGTGTCTGATAATCAGCTTCCATTAAGAACCTTGTCCTTATAGCTAGCAATCTGTGCAAAGAAAAACCTCACCTCCCAGGGTTACCCTTAGTTATGTTGAGCCTTCTGCACGTGTTCTAGAATGCATTTGGCTTTTTTTGCTGTTTCTTGAGGGGGAAATGTTAGCATTGCTCTTTTTTAATGCCTGCCCACTTCCGTGCTAAGTACCACGTAGCTAAGGTTTGGGTTGGATAAACTGCCATCCAGAATTCACATCCAGCCCAATTTCATAGTTAGTGCACCTGAAATAAATCTCATATGACACCTCTGGTTGTATGGTCCTGGTCTGAATCCAAACCAGAAAGAGATGAGGTTGGATGGGACCTTTGCAAGCTGGTCTAGTGGGAGGTGTCCCTGCCCATGGCAAGGGCTTGGAACTCAATTATCTTTAAGGTCCCTTCCAACCCAACCCATTGTATGATTCTGTGTTTAGGAGAAACTGTGGTTGTGAGAAGGAAAAGAGAAGCCTATCCAAATATTTGACAAATGTACAGATTGTATTTTTCTTGTAAATTTTAAAGATTTTGTGATGTGTGGTTTTTCTTTCCCCCTTTGACTTTTCCACATTCATCATTTTACTCATCAATTTCTTTTAGTTTGTCCTTGACTCAGCAAAAGCTTCATAAACCCCTTGCTGCTTATAGTTTCAGTATTGGTTGCAATGTGAAGGAAAATTGCTCTTCTTAGCTCATAAAACAACACAAGTGCTGGATACAGATAGATCAGGTGTCCAAGCCAGAGCTGTGGAGCCTGTTCTTCACGTGGGGCTCCTAAAGAGATGTTTAAATTAGTGCTAAACCCATAAAATGGTCATTCACTTGTTGGAATATCTGTGATCTTAGCAAGGAAGGAAAAAAAACTCATGCAGTCAGAGCTCTATAGGCTTGTGTACTTGGTAAGAGTTTGCAGCTCAGTATTTCCCCAAGACATATATTTCAACTGGAAGCTTGTAATCTCAATCTCTACACTTTTAATTCACATAATTCTTTTAACTCACTCCTCCAAACCTCAGCTCTGCTGGCATTCAGTTCCTTGGACCTTCAGTTCATGGGTGTTACAGCAGGGAGGGATTATTTTCAGCACCTCAGATTTGCAAGAGCCCAGCAAGTCTGCACTAAAACATTCCCTTTTTTTAATGGTCTAGGGAGAGATTAATTCTGCTCAATCACTTTGGATTTGCTGGCAGCATAAAGGGAACTGCAGAGAGTTTAATAGCTGGATTGGAAGGTTGTTGAGTCGCCGTTGTCTCTCTGTAGCCTTTGTTCACTTGCTATTTTGCAGCTGCTTTTACTCTGATTCACTGAGTTGCCCCAGAAATCTCTGCTAGGGGTACTAGGAGGTTTTTATTTCCCTGACAGTGGGAGCATTGCAGTGCTAATCCCAATCAGCAAAGTCCCTGGGGGGCTTTGCATTGCAAGGGCAGGTGGTAGAGGAGAATCTGTAGCAGCAAGTGGCTGTCTCCAAGTGTTAGGGAAGGGTACCCTGGGTGTTGTGTGGGAAGGTCCCTGCAGTTTTGAATCAGGCTTTAAAGGGTTGAACTGAACTGGATTCTCTATGTGCAGGCTGCCATTCATGAGGAGCACCAGATGAAGTTGCCTCCTCCTGCTTGTTTCATGGTGGAAGATGACTTGGTGGGTCCTGAAGTACCTTCTACACTGCAGAAGGGTACAGCAGGCTGAGGAAAAACAAAATTGCCACCTTTAAGTCTGGGTAGAAGCTGTAAGGGCATAGGATTTGGGTCATGAATGGCTTTACCTTGTGCACCAGAAGGTTTCCAGTGCAGAGGCAGGAGCTCAGCACTTCCAGTGGAGTGCACCAAGGTTTTTGTAGCTTGCCACACCATAAAGAAATGGCTCCAATAAAACAGTCTGAAGGAATTTTCTTGATGTGATTGAAACAATGAGGAAAAGTAAATCCTTAATTCTGCCTTTCTCCCCAGTGGGTGTGAGGAGAGGAGCAAATCAGAGCAACTGTGTGCTACATAAAAATTTCCAGTTCCCCATATGGCTGCAAGGAACCATAGCAGCAGTGCTACACAGTGAGTTCAAAACACACTTGGAGCAATCTTTTACTCTTCAGAGGAGTAAAATGGGATAAAAAAGCCACCGTTCTGATCTAGGAGTTTGATAATTAGTGCATTCCATCATCATAATTCATTTCAGAATCAGCTTGAGCAACTATGAGACCTTAAATCATGTGGCAGCAAGTGAGGCAGACAGAGCAGGTCAGTAGGGTTATGCAGGAGCTGGCCTGCTCTTCCCAAAACCACAGGAGCAAACTGGGACATGCTCTAAATCTTGACAAGAAAACCATTTTTTCTCTTAGCCAGCAGTCTGGTGAGTAGTCTTGGAGAAGGGATTTGCTTTCTAAGAGCCTAACTGGTTCTCTGCTTGACCACAGGCTTTGTGTTTTACTCTGCCTGAGGTCTTTTGCAAGTCTAGGTCTCACTGTTGACCTCAAGGGTGAAAAAGAGAGTGTGTGAATGTATCTGGCCAGATTCCTGTCCTTGTGATGATGGGTGGTGAGGAATCAGCAGCAAGAGGAAAAAGCAATCAACGTTGTCATAGTTGCTGTAAATGCCTAAATAACAACATGAAAATGTCTAAGCCAAGGGTTCTTCATGTCATATCTTTCCAAGTGTTGTCCACAAGGCTTCAGTTGACCCACAAGGCAAATGCTTGAAGTGGTCTGAGATATGCAGTAGATGTTTAGTTGCTTAATTATGGGTTTGTGTGATGTACAAGAGGAAAAAGCAATCAACGTTGTCATAGTTGCTGTAAATGCCTAAATAACAACATGAAAATGTCTAAGCCAAGGGTTCTTCATGTAATATCTTTCCAAGTGTTGTCCACAAGGCTTCAGTTGACCCACAAGGCAAATGCTTGAAGTGGTCTGAGGTGTTTAGTTGCTTAATTATGCAAAGCATGTTTAACTTTACAACTGCTTGGGTTTATGTGATGTAATTCCCTTCCAAATTGGAAGGATTGGATTCCAACAAGAAGACATCTAGGCTTGTTTATTACAGTCCATCCCTCTGCCTTTCTCTGGAGGAAAAGTGGTGAGGAGAAGGGACAAAGGTGGGGTTTGTGTGCCCATTGCAGAAAGTCCAGTCTGCACAGACCTTGTGTGATTGGTGCAGTTATGATCACTTCATATAAGGAATCTTGCTCCTTTCTGTAACATTTATGGCCTCAAAGAAAACTGATTCTCTTCTGATGGATATGTATCTAAAAGGGTTTGTTCCCAGCATGTTACACATCCACAGCTCTCATGAGCTTGGACTGGGTCTGGACTTGGACTTCTGTTTATTTAAGGACCAGTTTTAACACTCCATTCTTCTATGCTTGTTAAGCACTGGAGTGGAGAAAAAAAGATTGTGACCATCAGGTGAGCTCAGTTCTTGACCAAAAGTAGTAAGAGGACAAAATACCAAAAAATTCTAGCATTTATATGTTTATTAAAGGAATGACATGCTTGGATTAAGGGGGAACTCTGAACTGGTGGACAGGTAGTGTTTTAAATAGCCATGGTAAAGGCCAAGTTGAGGAAATGAGGGTATTGAAACCTTGTGTGTTGGTTGGTGTAGGTTCTTCAGCTTATGGTGCTCCTTTCAGTCTTTTAACTCTAAACCAGAGGCTGGGGATGCTGACCCACTGGTTACTAGTGATATGCATAACCTGGATTCAAAATATTTTCCCTGAAAAATGAGAAAATTGAGCACAAACATGAGTGACAAGCATTGAATATGATGCTTCATACTACTCTCTATTTTGTGTCTATTTTAGCATCTCTTAGTTGTCTGCCTACAGAGTTTCTTGTGCACAAGTCCATCTGCCAGGTTGCAGCTGGGAAATAAGAGGATTCATCTGGAGAACATCTGATGTGACACTGAGGAAGGATTTTTGTCTTGACTCATGTCAGCTGGTCAGCAATATCTAAGCTTCAAGCTCATCAATTGACATAATGAATGGCTTTCTAGTTCTTCTTTCCCCACATTCCT
>NW_008612985.1:5702-22068 GCF_000691845.1 Merops nubicus | reverse complement strand
TCCTGCTGTACTTTGATAACCCCTTGGTGCTCTGCACTGTCCTGTCCAATTCTGCACTGACACCCAATGTTCTCAGTTTTTCTGTGGAAACTGGCAGCATTTATAGACTCAGTCCAACTGAGAGTCAGGAAGGATGCAAACCTTGCTCCAGAGCCACCCTCAGATCACTCTTGAAGTTCTTTGGCTAGACTGAGTTGAGTGTCATGGTGAGAATGAGTTGATGGGTGATGGAGAATGCAGATCTTGCTGTGTGGTTGTGGGACTTTTGGTCTGCTGGCCTGTTTTAATGTCATTTTGAGTCCAAAGCCAGGAAATAGGCAATTTCTAATGTCATCTTGAGTGAAAATCCAGGAAATAGGCTAATTTCTTAGAAGCCAGTGATGGAGTGCTGCTTCCAGAGACTCCCTGCTACACTTGTTGGTGCTAATTACTTTTTTTCCTGTTGATCTTCCTTCTGACTCAGTCTGTTCTAATTAACACTTCCCTTTAGATTGCTGCTCGACTCCAGAAATCCCATTTGTGGCACACATTTCACCATCCCAAGGAGACAAATCCATGGTGTTGACAAAGGTGCTGATAAGGCTGTTGGGCTGCAGTTTAATGTGTGTGTCTGGGAGCTGGAGGGAGGTGACAAGACAGCCTGGGTGGGAGAAGACAGTTAAAAATAATGCTAAGAATTGTAGCTGCACTTTGTCTACCAGTGTGAATTGTTTGAGCCCCAGATTGTGTCATACTCTATCTGCTGTAGATAATTATAAGCAGTGTTTATTCCATCTCTGCCTCTTTATCTTATGTAGTCATGTGAAAAAAAACCATAATTGTCAGAATAAGCTTAAAAATGACATATATATTGTGTATAATTGTATATATAGATACAATCTATCTCTCTCTGTAGACTATAGATAGAGTTTGCTTTAAGAAATAGAAAAAAATGAGGTAAAATTAGTCAAATATAAGCCTTGCAAGAAGAATGTACCTGAAACTACTGTAAAATTGACACCAGAGGCTGCAGCTCCCAGGGATCTTGCAGCAGGTTTTCCTTCTGGTTTACAGGATCCATTCTATGTAAAACTCCATATCTTAGAGTTAAAACTTTGGCATCCAGGAGTCTGTAGGGAGGTTAAGGTGTGCCACTCATGAGATGGGCTTTTCCTGGATGTCCTTGGGCTTTTTCCCTTCTCTGAATCTTCTGTTGTTGCCTTCTCTGTGGGCTTTGTGTTTTTACTGCTCTTCTGCAGCACGACAACAAAACAACTCCTGGAAATGCAAAAGGCAATTTTGCTGCCTTAATGGCCCACTCAGGACTTTGCTTTTGCCATTTATCTTCCATCCTCTCTGCAACATAACAAATGGCTCATCTCAGAGCCTTGTTTCCTTTAGCCATTGCTCTGCTGGCAATGCTCACAGACTGTGCTATGCCAGAGAGGATAATTCCTTTCCACACTGCTCATTTTCCTGGGTTCAGTTAGGAGTTATTCTAAGCCTCACTTATAACCCTAAGAAAGATGAAGAGACTTGCCCAAAACTGACAAGGACAAAGTGAGCCTTGAACCACTCTGGTTGAGCACGTGATGGATGGACCTGCATGGAGTTCCCTGAGTTTTGGTGATATTGGACTTTAATTCTATTTTTTATGGCTGTGGGTTGTTTTTTGCAGCCTCACTTACAAAGAGACTTTAATTTAATGTATCAGAGATGATCTCTGTGGTTAAAATAACTCCCAAAAGTGACTTGGGGCTTTTGTTTTTAATGCCTGCTTAGCCAATATCCACTTAAATCTGCCTTGATCTTCATCATACTGCTCACACTTCCTCTGTCCTAAACAGGGATAGAACTCTGGCATCCTGACTATCTCTCCCATAGAATCAGGCTGTGAAATATTAGGATATAATCATGTCCTGATTGTCTTTACAATTAAGGATGAGGCAAGCTCCTTTAGATGAGCCTTGGGTGAAGCCAAGCCCAGCTGAAATGATCTCCATCACAATAAAGAGATGTTAACAGCATCCCAGCAGAAGAATAAAATGCCAGCCAGAAAAACCTGCTCACCTCAGACCAATCTTGAGCTCACAGCTCAGCTTTGCCATTGGGGAGCAGTGCCCCATTGTCTTTCCAGCTGCTTCTTCTTCTGTCTCAGCTTGATTAGAAACTGAGTGGGGGCATATTGATGGGGCTGGAAATGGAGATTTAACTCATGCTTAGTCATTTTGAAAGGGTTTTCACAAAGAATTTGAAGAGTGGCTGTTTAACTAGGAGGCTCCCTGCATTGAAGAAACATTTTTCTTCTTCTGCACATCCTCAGTTTTCTTTCTTTTCAGCTTGGCTTTACCCTTCCCCTGCTTAATCTGAAGGGAAAAATGTCAAACTTGAGGCAAATGTTGTGGAAAAGCAGAAAATCTTCCTGGGAGGATGGAAAAAACAAGTGGTTTGCTTGATTTGACATGTATTTATTCTATCTTCTATAGATCAAAACCTCTATTACAGCTTACAGGCTAGATGTATAATGTATATAATGCTGATGTCACTTTTCCTGTCCCCAGTATAAGCCATACTTTGCTTTAGTAGTAAGTTGTATTAAAAAAAAGACACAAAATAACTGGAAACTTGGCCAACAACATCATCCTGGGAGTCTGCAGCTGCTAGAATGAAGACTTTGAATGTTTCCTATGCCAGAACTCCTCATGGAGAGCTAGCTTAGCTCCTGTGGAGCTGATCAGCTTTCCATGCTGGGAAGAGAGTCCTGGTTCCTCTCCTGAGGTGAGAACAGTGCCACTCAAAAATCAATCAGCATAGTTCCTGCCTTCACTAGGGATACAGAACAGGAGATTCTGCCTTCTGTTTTCACTTTAAAAAAGCTAATATTTAAAGAAATAGCTGGCACAGAGTAAAGCATCCATACTGGTGACATGAGCAACATCTGCTTTGAAGCATCTCTTTAGTTAATTCTTGGCATGTTGGACACCAAGTGCTCCTCCAGCTACTTGATAGTGCAAAAAGCAACATTCAGAAACTCCAGCCACTTTTTCCCTTTGTTTTTTTTTTTTTCAGTTCCTGGTCCATGATCTTAATTGCAGGTTACTCGTGGAGAAACCCAGGGCTGTGGCAGGAGGGTAGGGAATTTGGGATGTGGGAGCAGGTAGCCATTCATCATCCAAGGCATCCACCTATCATTGCCACCTGAGGTGGTCTCACAGTGCAGATAAACTGAGTCTTCTCATCATCCAAGGCATCCACCTATCATTGGTACCTGAGGTGATCTCACAGTGCAGCTAAACTGAGTCTTCTTCCTCTTCTCCTCCAAGATTTAAGTGTTTTGTATCAATTTAGGCAGTTTTGGTTGACTTGCTGATCAAACAAAGCAGTAATTCATTTGCAGAATAAATTGCTCAGTCATCATGGCTCTCACCCTAGAAGCTTCAGCTTGCTTCTGAAGCTCCAAACCAGAACGTGGGAAGTGGGCTCTTAATGGCTCATTGCATTGATTTAATGAGGCCATCTTCATTTATGATAGTTTGGATTTGACAACAATCTTCTCCACAAATCCTCCTGCTTTCCTTTGCTACCAGCATCTTCCTGCCACCTTCAGAGGACTTGCCTCCATGCCATGTGTGTAGGACTCCAGGCACTTCTCAGAAGACAAATCTCATCCCTTTGACATGGAGAGAAAGAGAAACCAGGAAGCTTGGCTGAATTTCTAGAGGTGGCAACCAGAGGGTTGTTCAGGCAGGGCACTAGGCTGCTTTTTTGGGGAGCAGCAGAGCACACAGGGAGGGCAGCTGTGTCAGAGGGTCTCAGCAGATGCCACAGCACGTGTCCCTCTGGCATGTATGGGCTGTTTGATGGTAATTGTTGAGGAAAAGCACCTCAGGGGTTGGGAAACCAATGACTTCTTCTAGTCTATTCTGTTAGAGGGCTTTTGGAGCTACCTTCAGGCCATGCCTACATCATCTAGGCTTTGAAGCAACTTTCTCAGCATCCTGAGAGCACCCTAGTGTGGAATCTTCTGGCATGGCCTGGATGACCCCAGTCCAGGAGCACAACTGGTAGGCAAACATCCTCCACCCATTGCTGGTGCAACTGCACCAGGCCTCCTCTGTCTAGTTGGAGATCTCCTCTGTCTGATCCAGTTGGAGATGTCTCTTCTTACAGCAGGGGGGGTTTGATCTAGATGACTTTTGGAGGTCCTTTCCAACACAAATGTTCTGTGATTCTACATCTGCCCATGCAAACAGAATATCTCAAGTGGGAAAGGGCCCATAAGGATGAATCCAACTCCCTGGTCCTCTCAGGGAAACCATGGTGGGTTTGAGGTGGTGGGATATAACACAATCAATCTGCTGAGCTTCCTCATGTGGACATTTCAGCCACCAGCCTCTACACCAGAGAGGCTTTATCCACTTGGCTCTCTGACCACAGCCTCTTTCCCATGCCTGGATAAGCTCTGCAATGGTGGCAGTGGTCAGGTCCCACAGTGTCCTGGGGATGGAAGACAAGTCCCTGGCTAAAACCTGAGTGGAGCCAGGAGTGGGCACAGTGCTGTGCTTCCAGGCAGGCATTGAGGAGGTGAGGTGGGAGTAGCCTCCTTCAGGAAGGCTGAGCACTGTGGAGAGCCAAAAGCCATGGGAAGAGGGGTGCTGCTGCCTGAGGGGTCTCCATGAAGTGCTAGGTGCTCTTACTGATCTTAACCAGTGGCAACACAGGCTCCTTGAGTGTCCTGGTCCTTGGAAAGAGCCAGATGTGCTCCACAGAACCATCCAAGACCCAACCCTATAGAGGGACCTACTGGTTTCTCTGGTCCACATGAGCTCCTAGGTGCATGCAGATCTTGGGGGAGCAGAAGAGAGCTAGTGTAGAGGTTCAGCTCCTGGGCTTGGTCCCTCCTGCCCATGGGAAGCACTGGGAAAGCACAAATCACTGGGAGAGGACAGAACAGCTAAGTAGGGGGTAGGGCAGTTATTTGGAGGCCTTCCCTTGGCTGTCCTGCAAAGGTTTTTTGTGTGCAAGGTGGGGTTTTGGGGTGCCTGAAGGACTTCTCTGGGCTGTGTGGAAGGGCTGCTGGAGCATTCCTCCCTGGTAGGGAGTTTCCTGTGGTTGCTGGGGATGTGGCTGTGAAGTCCTCAGTGGTGGCTGGAGGGAGAAGAGTGCATGGGGAGGAGAATTTCACAGGAGACATCTGCCTCTGGGTACATACAGTGATTTCCCCAGGGCCTTGACTCGTGGCAGAAGGCACCTGATAATTATTTATGGAATCTGGGAATGACTTATTAGTAAGAATGGCTCAGTGCCCTGACACAGCATCTCTCTGGAGTCACTCAACTCAATCCAGGCTCTTACCCACCCCCTTCAGAGCTGCTGGTCGTGACTTTTGGTACTGGTGGCACTAAGGTCTGTCGTTGGACCCTAGTGGAGCAGCAGGAACCAGGGAGCTGCTCTCTCAGCCTGCTCTGAAGGTGGGATTTTACTGAGGGGTTACAACATGATGCTCCTTCCTCACCTAACAGCTCCATGAAATGCTTTGCTCTGACCCAGCTTTATTTTTGACAGGTTGTCCCTTGAGTAGTTGATCAGAGTTTTAGCAATAAATGATTAGGAATTTAATCCAAAAAGTCAACATTTCAGCTGGAAGCTGAAAGCCCCCAAGTTCATGCAGATAAAATGGAAGTCCCTGGAGAGGGTTGTGGGTTTATTGTTAGTTTTATGCCAGAGATGTTGGACTCTTCAAAAGCCCAGGCAATATTTTTCATAGTTTTTAGGTTTCACATGTTGCTCCCACCCACTTTGCACTCAATTAGCCAAGAACATTGTACAGGAGCTCCTTTGGTGGCTGACCTGTCAGTATGGATGGGGCAGAAATCTGTAATGAGATTAATTATTAACCCCTGAGCTCTTGATTTCTGTGGGTTTGGTTGTGAGGCTGCTCTTGTTAACAGGGCATCCCTGAAGTCCTTGTCGTGCTGGGCAGGCTGAGGGAGAGCTCAGATTTTTAGAAAAGTCCCAGAAAATAAATAAAAGAGGAGAAGAAAGTGTTTTTCTAGTGGCCATATTAAACATTGATGCTTTTTTTCAACTTCCTCTGCTCCTGCTGGCATCGTATGGGTCATTACCAAATTTCATCTTCCTTTTCTGATCCAGCCCAGCTAGTGGGCTTTGTGTTGGGCACACAAAAGAAGAATCAGATAAAATCACTTGGCTTTATCTGGGAATTTACAGGGTGGCATCTTTGGCAGAGTCCTGCTATTTCATGGTGCAGGAGATGCAGACCTAAGGAAGGTCTTAAATGCAGTTGTTTTTCCTCACTGACTTAATCTGATCGTTCTGAAGAAGTTTTCCCTTCTGATATAATGTGGTATTTAAAGGAAAAAAAACCCCAAACCTCCAACCCCACAGATTTATCTCCAATTAAGCAGTTAAGGAGGTCTCTGGCCATGTCAGAATGACTTCTGCAGTACCTTTTATTTAAAAAAAGATAGATTCAGCTATTAAAAAAATAAATACTTGTGTGACCATGATGCTGCTGACCCTTTTCTGAGAGCTGAGTGCTCTTTTCTCTTGCTGCTGAGCCTCTCCAGGCTTGGGGAAGCATCTTTTAAATCCCATCCATGGCTTGTTCAGCACCTCCTGGAGCACGTACACAGCTCGTGGGGATGACACCTCAAAGATGCTGCTGACAGCTAGACATCAAAGAGCAGAAAGGAGGAAGGTTGCTCTCTTCCAAAGCTCCAGGGCCTGACCTGTTGTCTCCTGGGGCAGGAGGAGCCAAGGATGTGGAGCAGCCAAGAAGGAGGTGGCATAGGGCACGGCTGAAAGTTCTCCTGGTCTTTTGGCTCCAACCTGCCTCACTGGATCACGAGCAGTGTCCTGGGGCCATAAAAAGCTGCCACACTCTCCAAAACAAGAGATTTGTTCCTGCCTTCCTAGCTGAGCTGCTTTTTTCAGCTGCCTCCCAGGGCCTGAGCATCCAGGGACAGAGGGACAGTCATTTGTTACCCTCTTGGTGCAGGGTTTTCTCCTCCTCTTCCTTCCCCAGGGGTTGTTTCACATGCAGCATAATAAGATGGGATATTGTGGGAGAAGTTAAGGGGTGGGTCAGGTCCTCTCAGCAAGAATTGTTTTATTAAAGGCTGCTGCTGAGAAGCTTCTCAGGCAGGTGTAGCCTTGCTAGCAACTCAGTCAGCAGCTGGGAAAGGGGCTACAACATGGCAGAGACTTGTGAGTCTTCTCTCTGCAGCTTCTTCACTGGAAAGGAGAGAAATTCAGCATCCTGCAATTGATGCAGTGTGGTGTGTCTCATCAGAGTAGCTTGTCTGGATGTGGGATGCACAAAGACCTCATGTGGTTACGAGGTAGAGACAGGGGCAAGGCTGCCAACATTAATGACCAGGTCAACCTGCAAAAAGAGGAGGTCTCCTACAGCTTGTAGCTGCTTCCAAGTGACCCAGGAGCCCTGGGAGGTCCTGCAGGGAGAGGAGTGATCCCACCCCTGTGTGTTGTGGCTGCGTGGGACAGTTTCTGGGTAGCACTGCTGGCTTTTGACAGTTTGCACAGGGTAAACTTTAATGAAGCTTCTGATTTTGGCAGAACAGATCCTCCACAATTAGTCAAGTGGACTGGAAACCTCTTAGCTGGCTTTGTCTCCAGTCAGAATGAAGCTGTTCCTTGCTGTGTTATTTCTCTTTCTCTTGTATTTTTTTCTTTTTTTAGTCCTTTTTCAAGTATTTCAGTTGTTAGGGGCCTCTTTATTCCTTCCCTCTTAGGCATCTGTTTCAGGGTCCCCACTCCACGGACTTCCCTGCAGGCAAGTTTTTTGTTGCTGGGTAAGTTTTCTGTTTGTGAACATTTTCCACTTTTTCCTGTTTTTACCCTCAGTGAAAAGCAACTAAAAAGGCACAATTTGGTTTCTTATTCCTTTTTCCCCAATACCTTCTTTCTTTGATAAATAGATATATTTTTATCTAGGCATCTTACTTTTTCTGCTCCCCCTTTTGATTGTCCCTTAGAAAGGTTGTAAGAAATGATGTTTTTTTTTTTCTTGTGGACTCTTTTCCAGGCTTTTTGGGGTGTAAAGCACACTAGGTGTGTATATAGTGGCAGAATTCTGTAGTTCCCCAGTCTGGGGAGTTGGGGTGTGTGAGCTGGAGCTGACTAACTTCTCAACTACAATGGATGCTCTGTCAGTTATCCTTAAAGATCCCTGGGGTTGGGGGGAAAGGACAACCCCTCTGGCAGGGATGGAAAATGATAACCACCTAGTTTTCCTGCACAAAACACCTGACTAATTATTATTCCCTGAAAGCTCTTAATGTTTTACCAAGGCCCAATGCTGACTTGCACATAAAATCTTCCTCTGTCAGCTTCATTTCCTGATAGAGGCTGTAGGAGGCCAATGTTTTATTGTTTTACAGGGGTTTTGTTCTCAAAGCACTCTGGTTTCACTGCAGATGGCAGGATGGAGAAGTTATGGCTGTATTTTTCACAAGGAAGGTGTCAGGTGTAGCTTCCTTGTTCACACTTACCTGGGGTGAGTCTCTGAAGGATCTTCAGCTCCTTTTTGTTACTAGACAGAAAGTTGGGAGCCCACCACCTTTGAAACTTAAGAGAAACTAGAATTGCCTCAAATTTAAGAAGGGAGCTGAATGCCCTTTCTTACTGAGTGCAAGCAAGTTGGTGGCAGGGTTGCTGGTTGCTGTCAGGAGACATTATTGGGAGGAGATGTGGCAGATGGATGTGCCCTGACCAATTGACCTACTTCTGACCAACCTGCCTGGAGATCTGCAGCTCCCCCCAGAAAAACAACAGGCTTCAACCAGGCAAAACCTCCCAGAGCTGCTGTTGGGTTTACTTCATCAGATGAACTGCCTGGGTTCCTTTTCCCCCCCCCTCCTTTTCCTGGAGTTTCACTGCTTGACAAGAAGCTGTTGGAATCTGGAGAAAAGCAATTAATGATAGAGTTGGGGTGTTTGACTGACATAGTAATTACGCTGGAAAATGTAATTTTCCCTGCATATTAGAGATGGGATTATTTCAAGGAGATCTCATTAGTGTGCTGTTCACCAACAAAGAGCCTGGTAACCTCTCTCTTAATAAGATTAGTGGGGGGGTCATAATGCAGAAGGAGTGAGAGATTCAAGTTTTTTGTTCTAAAGAAATGATCTTCTGCTGCCTGGTGAGGACCTAGAGGAGTTGTTTTTCATTTCAAGAGATGGAGACCTGATATTTATTCCTTTCCTGATGGCTGGCAGATGACCTGTGCCCATTTTCCTTTCTCCAGCTGCTGTACATCAGCAGTGAAGCCCCAGGATTTGGGGAGGGGGGAAGGCTGGAGCTGCAGTGAGGGGGCAGGCAGGTTCCTCCCTTGGCATCCTGCCTTTGATCAGGGGCTTATCTCCTGCATGACCCTCTCCTGTCTGCTTCCCTTGATCTCTGACGTGTGGGTCATCCCTGTCCAGAGCTGCTGTGAGATTGCTGGCTGTTTGCACAGTGCTGCAGCTCCTCTGGAGGAGGTCTGCACCCCTCCTGGGGGAGCACAAGTGCTGCCATCCTGTAGGACCTGCTGTGCTCTGAAAGGTGGGGAGGTGGGAGTGCAGAGGAGTGGAAAGAGATGCTGTGTTTGGCTGTGGCATCAGCAGTGGGACAGTTCAGGTCTTTCTAGGACACCACCTAGGTGATGCAGGTGCTTCTTCTCCCTGTGCAAGATTTCCTCCACTCCCTGGGGATGCCTGAGGGGGTGTTTTGGGGTAAGGCAGAGTGTGACACTGCCAAAAACATTTCCAGGCAGCTTTCCCCTTCCTGCCTCCACTCACATCTGTCTGCCATCTGTTTTGGGTTTGCCTCTGCTGTGCTGCTTGTAAACATCCTCTCGAAATGTCTGGGGCGTGGAAAGCTTGGGACCTCCCCCCCTTGCAGCAGGAGATGTGAGGCTCAGTCCTGCTGCCACAAAGAGTGAGAGGCACTGACCAGTGTGGAGGGGGAGAAGCAGCTGAGGGTTTATCATCAGCACTGCTGGGCTGGGGAGGCATCTGGGGAATCCTTGCCATGGAGCTAAGTGCCCAAACAACAGAGCCCAGCCTCACAGCCTCCTGTTGCTTCCCTAGCAAGCTCTGCCACTGGCTGGGAGTATTTAAGTTAAGACTTTGAGTCAGTTCTACCCCAAAAAGGGAGATGGGCCAGAGGGTAGAGTCCTGAACATCACTATTGATTTTTTTTTTTTACCTGGGAGGCACTGATTTATTGTAATGGGGTGCAGAGGTGTAAAACCCCTGGGTCGTTCACCAAGGGAATTCAGAAGCTCTCTTGCCTATCAGCTGTGTGTTTAACTGCTTTAGCATGAAAGTAAATAAATCAAGTATTGCTTATCCTCTCAGTTTGGTGATATCTCATTTACCTTTCAGCCAATGTGCAGAAATAGGAGTAGGGAAACAGCACTGCAGATTTATGCAGGTGGAGAGATTTTCCAGCACAGTAGTAATGAGCTGCAGTTAAGAAGTAGATTTTTGATGTGTTTTGATGAGCTAGATAGTGCTTAAAGCTGTAATATTATTTTTATTATTCATATGCATCCACAGGTAGAAGCAGTGCCATAAATGGGGGAGTCGTCATGCTTTCAGTTCTGCTGAAGCATTTTTGTGGAAGATATTGTGTGTTGGGTGTTATTCCTTTCTGGTTGGAGCCAGGGGATGCCTGAGAACGTCGCTTGGGTGGGCTTGAGGGAAACTGAGAGCACAGCCCTGGATTGTTTATGCTTCCTGAAGGATATCTTGGATAAATCTCACAGTCTAAACAGATCACTGGGCTGATGACAGGGCAAGAGGTGAGCAGAGGACTTGCAGTCACCCTGTTAGCAACACAGTTATGTTTCTTGGGCAAGGGAGAGGAATAATTTCTCTTTTTCCCCCATAAAGGCCAAAATAAGTCATCAGTTCAGAGCAAAGCAGTCACATAGCTGCAAAATGTCAATTGTTTTTTAGCACACTGCTCTGTCTCAGCTCAGTTGCAAATGGGATTTTCACCCTTCTGGAAAAGGAAATCCTGGGAAGAGCTCGTTTGGCCTCACAATATTTGATAACCTTCTTTTAGCCAGTTGCAGGGGTACTGGCACCCCAGTCCTGCTGCTGGATCTGCTCCTCCTCTCTGTGAAAACAGCACTGAATCTTGAAGACCACCCATGGAAGGTTCTGTAGTGAGCGTGGGAGGAGTTGACAGCCAGTGCAGCTTCCCAGCACTCCAAAACCTCACCTCCAGTTTTCAGAGCTTCTCAGCTGCTTCCCCCTAAAATATGATGTCTGATATTGAGAAGGTTTCTCTTGCCAAAGGGTAAGCAATGCAATTGCATTTTCAGGGTGGGTAAAGTGGGTCAGGGGCTGTGTCTGCAGAGAAAACACTCCACTTGAGTGAGTAAACAAAAGCACTGAACAGGTTTCTGTAGTCTGAAAGCTGTAAACGTTGCTCCATCCTCTGCTGGAAGACCAGAGGAGGGTTATTTATGGCCTAACTTGTGATTTCAGTGCTAAGGCCAATTAACTCTGCTGCTGTATGTTAGGGGATGCTTCCTTAGGGTCAGGCTCCACTGCATCCGAGTCCTAACAAGTCAGTATGGGAATGGTTTGATTTCCTGGAGAGATTTGAGCTACCTGTTCAAAGACTATCCTGCTCCCCTCTGGCTTTAACCCCTTCTCTGGTTTCCTCTTTATCACTCTTTTCCACGTCAAGCTCTGTGGAGACATTACTGTTTGTCTAATGTCACGTTGGATGGTCTCTTATTGGTGTTTTCCTCTCTGTTGACAACAGAGCAGGGGGAAGGTTGCTACAGGGAGGATGCCTGCTGCTTAGTGCTTCAATTTTTCCCTAGTTTGCTTTGTTGTCAATGTGATACGTGCAAAATATCAGCCCCTGTTGCACTCCACTAAAATTGGAGAAGATCCTTGTATTTGAAAGACAGCTTTTCAGCTGACTCTCCTTTCACATCCAGGGGAAGCACCTGGCAGGAATTCCAAGCTGAATTTATTTTTCCTTTTTAAAAGCTTCTAATTTTATTGTAGCAATTGGACTGTGCAATACCTGCTGCTCCAGGATGATTTGCTAACACTGGGGGTGATGCTATCACCACCAGCTTCTGCCTAGGTGGAGCAGAAAGCCCTGCTCAGGCTCTCCTCATTGCAGAGTTCTTGTCAATTTGGTTGTAGCTAACACGTAGGAACAACCTCTTCCTAGTCACCTATTCCCCAGAGCACCTTAAAACAGAAAGGCCACTGACTTTCATAGAAGTTTAATGAGACTTGGAGGTAGAGATTGCCTTTTGTGCATGAGAGCTCAAACCTATTTGTTCCTAGCATCTGAGCTTTTAATTTTTTTCAAATAAAATTGCCAAGGTTATAAATGCTTTTGCTGTCAAAGCATTCTCAGGAACATCACCTTAGCACAGCACCAGCAAGTGGTTGTTCCCTTTTCAAGGAGAAAATAGTAAAGGGTTTCTAGCTTAAAATAGAACTCCCTACAGGTAAGGGATGGCAGCAGAGGAAGAGGAAAAAGAGCCATTTTCCTGTGGATTGTGGGTCTCTCTCAAAGCTGAGGAGGCTCACAGGAGAGCTGACTTCATCTCCTGTCTGGGGAGAACCACAGGGCTTCCAACCTTCATCCTGTGCCCAAGGCACTGAGCCAAAATCAACCCTGGTGGCACAGAGCAAGGCAACCAGCTGCTTTTCAGCAGCACCTCCTTGCTTCAGTGATGCCAGGGGCTCTGCTTCCCCTTGGGTGTCTCCTCCCTGAGCTGCTGGGAGGAGTACCTGAGACCCTTTTCATCACAGGGAGGAGGAAAAAGGGAATTGCCAAGTGGCAGCATAGCTTCTGCTGGTGGGGTGTGTGGTTTGGTTACAGCTGCTGAGAGCTTTGCCACCAAACACCCCCTTTCCCACCTCTGCTTGAGGGCTGCAGTTCCTCCCAGGCTTTTCTTTTCTTGTTTCTTGGTGGAAAGCCTAAAAAGATGAGGCTGGGGCTACCCAAGTGCCCGTGGTAGCTGTGTGCTCCTCCTGAATCTGAAGAGGAGAAAAAGAGGAGACAGAAAGATGTAGGAATTATCTTCCCTGGTTTTTCTGAAGGCAGTTGGGTGCTGCTGAAAGGGAGTGGTGCAAGGGCTGTGTCCCATCCCCTGCTGTGGTACCTTTCCTGGAGAGACACCTATTAAATATCTGGCTTTGGATAACAGAATTTAAGGGTTTCAGGGTGTGAAGCTGGGTCTGCCCCAGGTGGGATTTTCAGGGCAGGGTGTGGATACCTGTCCCAAGGGATATTTCCTTGCTTACTAGTCAGTACCTACTGAGATCTGGAAAAAGAACAGCAGAGACTGAAAAGGGCTGAGAAATCTGAATGCCTGTGTGCTTAACTTAGGTTGATAGTAACCAGAGCTTTGCCTTTGGTGAGACAACCTGGCTCATTTGATGTAGCAGTGGAAATGAAGCTTGTGTGCCTTACATGCCTTTCAGATCTAAGCCAGACTACAGAGGAACAAATCAGGACAGGAGATTTGGGTTCAGTTACAGGTGCCTGTTCCAATCCTTAACCTTCCTGAGACTGTAAAATTTTCCAGGGGAGTGGTCAGAAGCCACTTTTTTCAGATGCCTGAAAATCAGATTGGATAAGGCAGTAGCAAGTATCCTCCAGGGAACGTTTCTTCACCAGGAAGGGGTCTAGATAGCTCTGATTCAGAGGTGGAAAAAGATCCATTGCATACAGAGCAACAATGATTTGGCAGCTGAAGTGCTAAAATCCACATGCATTTGTATTTCTCTCCTGAGCCTTTGAAGCAGCAGCTTGCCAGGGCCTGAGTTCCTCTTAAATTTGGGATGCACCCATTTCTTTAGGATCGCTCTTACAGACGAGGGATCCAGCAGCACGTGGCTTCTTAACTATCTTGCCATCCCAAATGCATTTGCTGTTCATTGTAGCAGTGCAAATCATGATGGATTCATTTTCCACTCATGTAGAGGACACCAGCACTTTGGATTATTTTTTTTCCCCTAATTAAATCAGTCAATGGCCACTGAGAAGCATCACCCCTATGCCTCTTGCTCTGCCGAGGGAGGAGCGTGCCTGCAGATTCAGGTTTGAATAATGCCCCCCAAAGTGGGGAAGCTTCCTCCTGGCTAGAAATGAGCCTGAATCCTGGATTGATTGACTCTTCCTTCTGACAGCACAGCCCTCCATCAATTTGTTGCCTGCACGAGGGGTGCATCTGTTCATGCTGTAGGTGTTCTGCTGTCATTCAGTGGCTGGCTCTGTTTGATGGACCACTTGCAGCATCAGGTACCTGCTTGGAGGGGTTTTTTTTGGAGCTGGGGAAGGGAAGGAGCTCTGTATTTATGAGAGGAATCATCCTTCTCTTTTTGCAGAGTGCTTTGGGTGTGAAAGGTTGGTGCAGCCACGATAAGCCTGTTGTCAGTGGATAAACTCTGTGGCTCAGTGATGCAGAATCTCTCTGCCCAGTGAACCAGGAGAGAGAAATAATTGGGTGGCAGATGTTTGGAGTTCAAACAGCACTGAACTTGCAAGCACTGATGTGAATTGTAGAGTGTGTGGGGAGGGAAAGCATGGGGGGACCAGGCTGCTTGTGAGGAGTCAGTGCTGAAGGGAGGCATTTCAATATCCCTGCAGCTCTCCTCCTTGACACAAGCTCTGCTGGGTCTGTCACCTCACCAAACGTGAACACACAGGTTTTTATAGTCCACATACATTGTTTCTTGATGCCTTCCAGCTCTTTTGAAGGCTGGCGTGCTCCCCATGGCCCTGCAAACCCCCCAGAGAGCTATTTTGGGTGTCCCTGTGCCCATCAGGCTTTCTAACACTCTTGGGGGTCAGTAGAGAGAAGGGTGGCATTGAGGAGCTCCACAGCCAGCTGGGGAGCACCACAAGTAAGCCACAGCAAGGGCTGGAATGTGGAACCCCCAGCTCCCAGATTTCTCATCCCTTCTCAGTCTCTTCCCCCATCTCAGTAGGTAAGTCTGGGGGCAGGAGTCCTGGGTGCCAGCTGTCCCCAAGCATTTGTGACTCCACGACTGTCTGGTTTAGGTCAGTGTCCTGAGCTTTGAGCCACCAACTGGAGCATTCAGGTCTCAAACTGGTGGGCTTCATTTTCAAAGGCTGGAGAACCCAAAAAAAAAAAAGGAGACCTGTTTTGCACCAGAGCAGCAAACTGGGGGAAAGCTGAGTTGAGACCCAGAGGCTTTTTTGGTAATGCAGTCACGATCTCATCATGAATAAAACAATGTGTTTCACTTGACCACTCCATCTAATAAGGACTCACCTCCACTGGATTCTATCATTTTCAAAGTAATGAAATCTCTGCATCACCTTGAAAGAGATAATTTGACCCCTGTGTTTATATGCACGTCCATGACAGCAATTTGGAGGAGGCACCCAGTAGGTCCATTGCTGCTTACATTTTTGGTGCAGGAGAAAGGTTTCTCTTCAGATTTATTGCTTCAGGCAGCTAGCTGAGAAATCAGAGTTTTAAAAGGACTATTCTGCCCCCGTTGGGTTCGTCCTTTTTCCCCCCCTGAGAAGCCTTTTGTGTGGTTTAGGCATAATCACTTCAGATGCTCAACTGTAAAGAGGAATCCTTAATGTGGAAGGGGAGCCTGCAGAGAGGGAGTGAAAGCCAAGTAGCTGTTTGTGCCTCAGATATAGGGAATCTTGGCTGATTCTGAAATAGTTTTGAAATATTCCCTTATGGATGAGCTCTTAGAGGTGCTGCTACCTCATATTGCTTTGGTTTTTTTTTAGGTGGAAATTCATAATGGTTAAAATTTGCCACCTCATGTCTACACTGGAAGAGGCTGGGAGAAATAAACTGCCCAGCTGCCATGGCCACTTAGTTATGTGGTCTTAACATTCTCTCTGCTGGTGCAAAGACTTCCATGCATCTTCTTTCATAGCTGAATCGAAGTTGTGATTTCAGGGCACTTTATTTTTTTGCTTAGTGGAAGTGAAGGGAACAGATTTAGCCTGGTCCTCTTAAAACAGTGCTGTTGAAAGTGGCAGGGCTCTGGAGCTTCATCATACAAGCTGCTGGAGCTTTCAATCCTGGCTCATCTTTGAACCATTCCTGAAAATAGGCCAAATATTTCCAGCACTGAAGGTCTAGCATCTTTCCTCTCTCACATTTCAGTAATTACCTCAAATAAAGCTCAGTTCAATTGCACCTTCAGACAAAGATGGCATAAACCTTGTCCAAACCTTGCAAACGACCTGGTGGCATGGGACTGTGATGTTCTTTAGAAGAACATTTACAGTAATTCATCCACCCTGCCCCCAGGCCACTGGGGTGATGGTTTGTAGGATGTTTGTGCAGTCAGAACCAGAATTGGGTTGTGTAGGG
>NW_008612985.1:0-5671 GCF_000691845.1 Merops nubicus | reverse complement strand
TGTAGGGAATGAAAATCACCAACTAAAGTCTTATGTTGGATCCAGAGTCCTGCTGGAGTCACTTCAGGGGTGTTTTATTTTCATTCCTGTTCTGGATGTGTTTAGATGAGCCAGAGTAGAGGAAGGAAACTGCACCACCAGAATCTTGGGGAATTGGGGTGGGGATGATTCTATTCCACAAGAGGAGTAGAGGATGGGAACCCTCAAGCTGACCAGGCTACCCTGAAGATGAGAGAAAAGGATGAAGGTGGGATTATCCTGCATAGATTCAAGGGAGGCTTTTCCTAAATTGTTTTTCTGAATGGTTTTACATGATTCTCACTTTTAAAGAAATGTATATTTTGCAAAGATGTGTAGTCCTTGCTCTGCATGCAATAAATGTAAAGGAATCACTCTCTGTAGTGAAATGATGCACGTATAGGAGAGGCAGCTTTAAAATGGAAAAGTTCATTTACCCTGTTGTTTTATTTGATATAAAACCTTTGCATTAGCTGGCACAGAGGCTCATTAAAGATGTTCTCCAGCCTGAGAGTGTGCGTTGGGCAGGCAAGGGCACGTGCCCTTGGCAGCCCTGAAGAAAGCTGTTCTACTCCAGCTTGGTGGGAGCTGCAGATCCTACCCAGAGGAGGCCTGGAGAAAGTTTTTTGGCTTCAGAGAAAGGTCACCACCTGCTTTGTCTCCACGCCAGGACTGTGCTGAGCAGTTGGGGCATATTATCAAGGATGGGTTTTTATGTGCTAGGAAGGTTTTAAGACTTTTAGATGCTCAGCTGCCATTAAAAACAGAGGGGAATGGGCATTTACATTGCCCAGGTAGCTTCCAAAACATCACTTTTAGGGGTAATATTATTACTTATTAATTATAGAAGTGCTTCCAGAAAGGAGCCAGAGGTTTAAGAGGTCTTACCATGTTTGTACAAGAGTCTGCTTGACCACAGTGGGAATTTTGGGTTGTTTTCATTGGGGTTTTTGGGGAAACAGTAGGATTTGGCAAGCATAACCCTAGGCTGTAGTTGTGGTAGGCTGTGCTGGCTGGTCAGCAGGCATGCAGCACCCATTCTCTCCTAGCACTGTCTCATACAACAGCAGCTCAGTTTTGATCAAGAATTATTAAGAGTGAAGATGTAAATGCTTGGCTGTTTTATCAGGTACCTCTTTCTGTTCTGGCATCTGATAGCTCTGGGGTAGGTAATTTGGTTGTCTGGCCTAGAAATGGGGGATTTTTTCCAGGCTCCTTTTTTATTTATGGTCCCAGATGGGAAGCACTCAAGTCCTGAAATCCCTCCAGATGTCTGTGGCACATTTTCTCTACTCTTCTGAGGGGGTACAAAGGAGGGAACTCTATATCCTGCATTTAGATATAAAAGCTGCCCACTTTCCTCTTAAACACATTTCTTGGCTACTTAATAGTGGAAAAAAAGCACTGTTCAATTTTTCTGCCCTGCTTATTGTATGATGTGAGTTGTCAGAAGAGACATTTGCTGTTGGAAAATCAACTCCACTCAAGTGCCAGCTCCAGAGGAGCCTGAAGAAGAACAGGCTGAGAGCCTGGGGCACCACAGGATGCCAGGCAGCTTAAACCTGACCTTGGAGCTGTTGCTCCTTAGAAGCAATGGAGAGCTGGCAGAGCTCAGGTTTGGATGGGAGCACCCAGACAGCAGCCCTAGGGTTTGGCCAAGCTCACTGCCTACATGGAGACCTCACCACCCCAGTGCACTGTGGCATCAGAAGCCCTCTGAGGACAGGGAATTCCCTTTGACATAAATACCTCCTGGAGCTTTTTTGTCCAGTGTTTCCTGGAAGGGAAATTGTTCATGAGGGGTGGTCATGGGTGTGAAGCTCCCAAATGTTAGAGCTAATGAGCAAGCAGCAAGACCTTTTGTCTTCTGTTCTTCTCATCTCTTCCACTGTGTATTTAGTAGTAAAAATTATTCCTGGGCCTGGTAATCTTTTGTTGTTCATTATATAGAATCCCTGGGAGGCATTCCGGTCTTTAATGGGAGTCAATGTCCTACTAATCATGGAGCTCACCCTTGGCCACTGGGAGGTATGGAAGAGTTAATTATGGAGACAATCAACAGCTCCACTTCTAAGACTGAACCAATATCAGAATGTGATACTTAATGAGGAGTGGAGCAGCATGAATGGGTTTTGTTCTGGGAGTTTTGCCTGTTCTTCTCCATCTTCAGGGCAATTAAGTTGGAAAAGGGTGTTCAGGAGAGATGTTCAAATCATGGTGAACATGATTTGTTGGGGAATCTCAGCAAGGGGAAATAAAGTGAATAAAAAATAGATCCTGCCACCAAATAATTAGAGAGTGAGGAAGGAGTGAGGGGAGGGGGAGAGATGCACTCTGCAATCAGGATGAGTTACCATTAATGCAGGTGAAGTTCTGAAACTAAGAAATTGTTTTGCCTTTCTGTTCAGGAAAAATGTTTCAGTTGAACCCAGCCAAGACCCTTCAGTACCTGGTGAGATCAAAGGGGAGCAGTAGCTCTGAGGTCTGAAGGAGAGGCAAGTACCATATTTGAGGTGGATGGAAAACTTGGAGAGTTTAGTGGACATGTCTGAGGGCTGGGTTATCTCTTTCCCAGAATTCTGCCACAACTTGCACCTCGAGTCTTACTGTGGAAATAAGGATTTAAAAAGAAAACCCCATGAAGTCTGAGTTGACACCGTTTTGACTAAAGAACAGGAAATGTCAGGGACAGGCAGATGTGATAATCCAACCTGAGTATGTATGCAGGACTCCAGACCAATTTAGGAAGCAGAGAATGAGCAAGAATATGTGCCAAGTAGGAAAAAAATGCAACACAGGCTTTCCAGCTATTGTGCCAAATTTAGAGGCTACCTTTTAATGTAATAACTGATCTGCTTGGCAAAGAAATGCAAGAAACTGAAATTCTTTGGTGCCATTATTGGGAGGAAAAAGTGGAGAAGGTGGGGATTAGCAAGGAGTACAAGCCCTTGGGTAATGGGGAGATGGCAGGGAGTGATACTGCAAAGGGAAGAAAGGTTGGAGGGGGGTTATTGGGACTTTATCAAGTAGCAGTCTTGGGGCCAATCTTGCTTAATGTTTTTATTAGTGGTTTTGGCTGTGGAAGCAGGGAGAGTTAATGAAACAGCTTTCTGTCACTGACACAAAGCTGAGAGACACATCAATAAAAGGAAGATCAAGATATGGTGCAAGGAAAGTTGGATGACCTTGAAGATGAAGCAGGAGAAATGTTATAAAATGGGATGGTAGCGAGTACAAGGTTATTCACCTAAGGATTAAGCATAATCCACTTTGCTATAAACTGGGCTCATAACTGCAGAGAGGAGAGAGGCAGAGAAAGATGCTGGTGGCTGGGTCCAGATAAGACTTGCTGCATTTGCTCTGCCTACAAATTCAGCTGGTTTATGGCAGAGGAGGATTGGGGCTAATCAGGTGCAATATGTTTTTTGAAAACTCATCCTGTATTTTTGCAGCATGAGGTGCCAACGTGATGCAGCTGGGGGAGAAGGCAAGACTGAGAAGAGAAGCCCAGAGAAGGGGCTTCAAAGCTGTGGAGGATTTGGGATCAAGACAGCAGTCTTGGTTCTCTCATCTCTGAGGAAGATGAGCTTAGAAATACGTTCAGTGACAGTTTGCTTTCCTGAAGAGGGGACACAAAGGGAGCAGGAGGTTTGTGTTGCATAGTAAAATGAAGGCAGAGGCAAGGAGGTTGCAGCCTCTAAAACCAACAGGGGTTTGCCCTGTTTTGTTGGAAGGAATAATTTAAGCTAACTGACAGCCTTGGCACAGGAACAGCAGGGCATGGGCTGGGGAGGAATACATTGAGGCTAGAAAGGAGAAGGAACTTTTTCACTGGTGGAAAAGTGAGTCTCTAAAGCAGGCTTTCAATTCCAGAAGTTGGAACAGCACAGTTTTGTTCCTGTTCAAAAAAACAGGGGCCAGAAGATGAGTAGTTTGAGATGAAGCTTACTCTGGAGAGGATGCATCTACCTGTGGTAGAAAGAAACAGGGCTCAGAGGGAGTCTGTGCATCCTGGGTTCTGTATTTCATCCCAGGGTGACTGTAGAGTGGATGAAGTTGTCCCATGACCCTGGAGATGTCAGTTTTACACATATAAAGTAGGACTCACTCCACATTGGTGCTGAAGAGTGGGATTTGGCCATCCTTGGTGCTTGAAGGGAGAGGAAACCATTTGGCTGGGGAGATGGTTGGTGAAGCAAGGGAGAGGAGGGTGCCAGCAGGTGGGAGTTTACCTGGCAGCAAGGAAGCTACAGGATTTCCTTTTGCTGAGAGCATCCTTTGAGACCTTCTGGAAGCACATGAGTGCATGATAAATCAGAACTCACCTCTCTCTGGAGCAGTGGCCCTGTGATGAGCCAGTGCAGCATGGTGGAGGGTGCCTAAGGGTGCTAGAGGGGTTCCCCTCACTCTTAATTCTGTGGATTTTTTTTTAATAGTTTTTTTTAGGTTGTAAAAGACCTTTTAAGATCATTTAATCTACCTGTGAACCCAAGTCACCACTAAACCATGTCCTTCAGCACCACCTCTGTACTTAAATCCCTCTAGGGATGGTGACACAATCACTTCCCTGGGCAACCTGACTTTTCTCTTCCTTCTCCCTCTTTCTGTAGTTTCCTGCCTGTCTTGTTTTCAGATTACATCATCATATTTCACAGCTCCCCATTTCTTAATGGGTATGCTTATAATTGCTAGAATACAATTTATAAGTGTTCAGTTTTATAACAGGAGGCACCTGAGCATGAGCCAAGGGTAGCCAGGGTATCTTCTTCTCATCTGAGGAAGTCAAAGTGATTCTTTTCTTTGGAAGAAGACCAAATATTTATGATTTAACAATTTATTTTCTAGGCAAAACACTTTAAAAAAACCAAACCAAACCAAAACATATTTATTCATGAACAATTTTGAGCTAAAAAAGAACCACCTATAGCTCTAAAGATCATGTCATGCTTCTGCTGCCATTTTTAAGCAAAACTTTGCTTTAGTGTGCCCTTGTCTATCACAAAGTGATCTCTAGAAATGGACAAAGACACTGTCTTTGTGAAATAAGTCCTCCCTCTGCCAGCCCTGGCACCCCTGAGCAGAGGCATCGTTCCAAGATGCTGAGTGTGACTTTTGGAACAGCAAATCCTTGTTCTTGCAGAATATCAAGCTGGAATGGCACAGAATAGGGCTGCCTTTCATCCAGCAATGACATGACTGCTTGGCAGCTGCTCCTCACAGGTCCCTTCTGTCAGGCAGCAAGAATCCATGCAGACTAGCCTGACATGGGCAGTGGTGAAATGCTGGATGGTGCCTGGAGGCACCACAGGAGGAACCTGTAGGACAGTGGTGGAGCTGGGGACCCTATGGGCATCCAAGACCTTCCCCACCCTGCATCTCTCCTTGCTTCTCCTTCATAGGCCTCTAGTGCAAAGGGTTGTGACCCTTGCAGGCTCTCATCTTTACTTTTGGATTTTTTTCTGTTATACAATATATAAATAAACCTTTGTAGATAAATAATTTTGTATGGCTTGCATTACAACACATGCAGTGGTTTAAAGAATGCAAAGAGAAAAGGGGCAAGAGGTCTGACTTTATAATATTTTTTAAGTACTTTGAAAAGATGGCAGCTAACCTCCATAAAAAGAGTCTCTAGCACCCATATTGGCTGCAA
>NW_008612984.1:0-6349 GCF_000691845.1 Merops nubicus | reverse complement strand
AGATGGGCTTGAGACCGAGGGGTGTTTGACCATGGAAACTACTGCAGAGGTCATCTATGACTGTGAATCGTGTGCTGCCATCAAGCAAGCCAAGAGGTTAAAGCCCCAGTGGTATGGAGGACAGTGGCTGAAATATAAATATGGAGAGGTCTGGCAGGTTGACTACGTCATGCTGCCACAGACCCGCCAAGGGAAGCACTATGTCCTTACAATGGTGGAAGCAACCACTGGGCTAGTGGAAATCTATGCAGTGCCCCATGCCACTGTCTGGAACACCATCCTGGGCCTTGAAAAACAAGTCTTGTGGCAACATGGCACCCCAGAGAGAATCGAGCCAGACAATGGAACTCACTTCTGAAACAGCCTCATAGACACCTGGGCCATGGAGCACAGCATCGAGTGGGTCTGTCACATCCCCTATCACACACCAGCCACTGGGATGGTTGAAAGATACAACAGACTGCTAAAAACTGTTGAAAGCTATGGGAGGAGGAACTTTTAAGCACTGGGGCACAAACTTGGCAAAGGCCACCTGGTTGGTCAACACAAGAGGATCTGCCAATGGAGCTGGCCCTGCTCAAGCAAAAGTGCCACATGCTGTGGAAGGGGATAAAGTCCCTGTAGTGTGCCTGAAGAACATATTGAGGAAGATGGTCTGTGTGAACCCTGCTTCTGGCAAAGGCAAACCCATCCACAGGATTGCTTTTGCTCAAGGACCTGGGTGCACCCTGGCGCGTGATGCAGGAGGACGGGGAAGTCCGATGTGTACTGCAAGTGGACTTAATTCTGGGGGAGAACAGCCAGTGAATTAAATTTTTGTGTTGTTAATTGTTAAGTAACTGGTGGGCATGATGTAGATGGTATCGAATAAGGGGTGGAATGTCCTGGTTCAGCTAGGATCGAGTTGGTTTTCACCTGCAGTCGGGAGGGAGCTCTAGCCGGGCAGACAGATGGACCAGCCAGGAGGTTATTCGCTGCCATGCTGACACCATGCCCTTAGCAGCGGGGCAGGGCCAGGCAGGCCGGGGTGGTTTCCAAGTCTGGGGGGAGCGTTAGCCATGGTTTCTGTGTTGTCAGCGGGTTTGTGCTATCCAGAGCCCGTGCGGTACTATGTTTCCTTTGTACAATATGTTATCTGTCGTTATGCCTATTGTTACTGTTGTTGTTTGATGTTCCTTCTGTGTTCCTGTAGTAAATTCTCCTTATCTCAACTCATGGAGTTTTGTGGTTTTGTCCCTTTTTCTCCCTGCTGTGCAACAGGTTGGGGGGGGAAAGAAATGCTGGGTTTTGAACCCCAAGCCCCTAATTAAGTTTGACATATGGGTGATTCCCACAGCCCTTCATAAAGAGGTGGTGAGTTTGCCTTTTAGCTTCCCTCCAGGGTGAGGCCGGCCCTGCAGGGAGAGCCATAAGGTAAATGAGCCACAGGTGTCCCGCATTGAATAAAAAAAGGTCAGGTGTCCTGCTTGGGGATAAAAGCTGGGACCACTTGCATAAAGGGAGGAGTGTCTGTTTGTGAAGTGGTAGTACTTTACAGAGCTTCTTGGTTAAGCAAGGACTTCCTGGCTCTCCCTGGAACTGAGCCCCAGTCAGTTCAGACATTTGTGAACATGGGCTAGACAGGTGAGAGCTGCCATGTGGTGGTCACCTTTATCTTATTTGTTCAACCTTCTGATCTGTCTGTTTCCCTTAACATCCATGGGAAACCTTGGCTTTCTGTTTGTACAACCTATTGTCAGTTGAATTATGTCTTTTTTGGGATCGTTGGGGGTAATGTTGGTTGTATGTGAAGTAATTGACTTGTTTATACCCCCAGCGATCATTCATGGCCTGACCTTTTTGTACTCAATACATTCCACTTATTGGTTCATCTTCCTGCTGGTTGTGTCATTCTTGTTAGGCCTGGTCATTGGCAGAACAGGGAGTTGAGCAAGTAGTCACATGGTGCTTGGCTCCTGCCTGGGGCTAAACCACCACAGGGGGGAATGCTAGAAAGAGCCTCGGTGGTCTGTGAGCACTACTCAGTGGTAGTTGCAACATGGGTGTTATCAACACCCTTTGAACTCTCAACACAAAAGCACTGCACCAGGAGGGCTGCTATGGGAAAATCAGCTCAGCCAGACCCGATATCCCATCATGCTAGGGCTGTCTCTCCTTAGAACAAAACTTCCTACTGTACTGTTTAAAATTGTTCTACTAAAGGCACTAGGTCTCTACTCACCACTCATTTGATCTACACTAATCTTTTCCATTCAGTCTGCAAGGTGGAAAATTTTAGTTTCTCAGCCCTCCATAGCTACATTTCTAGCTTGCTTGCCTTCTATTTATTTCTGAGGTTTATCTAAGTTCACTCGCATTAGTATGTTTTGTCTTTTAGTTATTTAGATCTTTCTGTCAAATTATAATGCCATTCTCACATTGCTTTAAATCTGACAGGTAGAAGTGCTGTTTGAATTGGTAGAGTAAAAAAAAATTATAGTATATGAGACTTCCTTAATAACCTCTGCTTTTTTAAACAGATGTTGAAAGACTGAAAGAGAATGCAAACCATGATGACAGTATTACGGATAGTTATTCTTCTGATAGACATTTGTCACAATACCATGATCATCATAAGGACAGGCATCGGGGAGATGCTTATAAGAAAAGTGACTCTAGGAAAAGGTCTTATTCAGCCTTCAGCAATGGAAAAGACCACAGAGACTGGGATCACTATAAACAAGACAGCAGGTAAATTGTTTCAGCAATTGTGAAATCTGTTAAGAATTCTCCTCCTGGTTTTGCAGTATTCTTGTAGTAAGCACCAAAATACCTATCCTGAGTAACGCAGAAATGCAAATAAATTTCTCTAATGCAGTTCTGCTGAATTGATATAATTGTAGTTCTTACTATGTGTTCAGTAATACTAATATAAGTAAATCTTTTCAGATACTATAGTGATAGTAAACACAGAAAGTTGGATGACCACAGGAGCAGAGATCACAGGTCAAACCTGGAAGGAAGTTCAAAAGACAGTCGTCTTCATTCAGATTACCGTTCCCACTCAGACCACAGGATACATTCAGATCACCGTTCCACTTCAGAGTACAGCCATCATAAATCTTCCAGAGATTATAGGTACCACTCAGACTGGCAAATGGACCACAGAATTTCTGGTAGTGGCCCAAGGTCACCATTAGATCAGAAGTCTCCTTATGGTTCAAGATCTCCTTTAGGACACAAATCTCCATTTGAACACTCATCTGATCACAAAAGTACACCTGAACATACATGGAGTAGCTGGAAAACATAACAAAAACTGACATATTCTGGAACTTTTTAGCCATATACAGTAAGCTAACACAGTAATTGCCTTATGTGACTTGAAAAATATGGACTGGATTTTCTGTCAGTAGCAGTATTGTTACTTCTTTCCAGGGTGCAGAGTCTATTATCCCAACAATAGAAAAATATTTTTGTATTTAAAGTTTATGCTGCACTGTGCTGCAAATGTTGTGACACTTTTTTTTTTTTTTTTCTTCAGACTGGATCTCATAAAACTGTTCTTAGGCTGAACACAATTTAAATTGTTTGCAAATTAATTGTTAAAACACTGACCTGTGATCATGTTTCAGGAAGGAATGAGGAGTTTGTTTTGTTTTCTTAGTAAAGAATTTTCAAGGACTTTTGGTCACTTTCCAAAGCATTTGTTTACATTGTACACTGCAACCACATTGATGCTTTTCATTGCAAGCTTGAATATTTGTTCTGTACTTATAACTGTAAAATAGCCAGGATTTCTCCAGTTTGTGATCAGTTGTAATAATGCCTTTTTACAGAATAAAATAAATGGCTGAAAAGTATTGCAAACTAATTAAATGAGCTTTCTTTCTTTACTTTCTTTTTTTTTTGTTTTTTTTTTTTTTTTCCTCCTTGTTCCTTTCCCCACCAACTCAGGGGCCTTCTTGTCACAAGTATGAAACAAAGTCAGTGTACTAACACTTTTTAATAAAATATCTTTATGAAATCACTGTTCATTTAGTGCCCCCTTTTTATTGGATGCATGAAGGCTGAATGAGGGTTGGCATAGGGATGATGACCACAACTAGGCAAGAAAGACCCTCCTGACTGGTTTTTACCCAGGGTCTGGCCAGCATTGGGTGAGAACTGAGTGGGAGATCACCTCCAGGTGGCCCCACCTTCCACATTAACTTGGAGGTGGGGCAATGTCATTCTGGGGCAGCCCCCAGAACCGTAACAGATGCTCTCTTCCCCTCCTCCCACCCCTGAAAGGGAATAAGGGAGAGAGACTTGTTGATTAGAAAAGAATAGAAAACAGTTTTAATATTACCACTAGTAATTATAGTAATAATGATAATAAATTAGGTTATGTATAAATATATACAAAGTTAGTTCCGAACTTAACTTCCCCTGATGGCAATACGCCATCATCACCCGTGGTTGGGGAGCAGCCCTCGGGAAGAGGGTCTTAGGCTAGACTCAGTCACAGATGGCGACTGGGCACAGGAGCTGGATTCTGGAACTCAGTTCAGGAACGCAGGACTTGGGATCAAAGGCAGGATGGATGAAGTCTTCCTTGGCGGAAGCAGCCAGTAGCCCAGCAGCAGTAAACGGAAGAGAAGAAGAGCAGCAGGGGCGACGGAAGGGCTTGTCCCTCCTGATCCTCCAGCTTCTACTGGATATGATGGCTATGGGATGGAATACCCCATTGATGAATCCTGGGGTCAGTTATTCTGTTCGTTCTTCCCCGCAGGTGCGGGGTATTCTTTGCACCCTCCGTGTGGGATCCAAGTTTAGCAGTGGCCTTGGTCTGCATACCAATCCCTGGCAGTAACTCTAAATATGAAGCTTTATTACTGTTACAGCCAGATAGTTTATGAAACCACTGCTAACTCAGAGCAGTTAATTAGAAGAACTTTAGCTAAAAAGTAAAATCACTGAGCAGAATCAGTTCTATTTACCCCAAACCAGGACAGGCAAGAAGCCACCTCTATAAGAACTGACTCTGCGTGTAGGAGGGTTGTGAGGCCTGCCCTACCTAGTGTATGTGTTGTGTGAGGATTCTGGTTATCAAAAGGGGACTGCCTGATTGTGCATAGAAAGTGGAGTTCTTGGGATAGTGGGGGCAAGATTATGAGTCTCTTGCTGAGAAACTACTGCATAATTGGACTCATTGCCTTGCTGATACTATTTCCCATGGCATGGTGCCTGACTTGGCTTGCTCCCTTCTTTACACAATATGCTACGGGTGAGTGCATTCACTTGTTCTTCCCTCCAATTGTCCAGCACTTTGGATCTTTGATGTGTGATGTGGGAGCAGAGGGAGGAGTTTGGCTGCTGGTCTGCCTGTTAATGATAATATTATTCTGTATCAGGCAAGCTGTCAGCACAAGAATGCTTCAGATGGATGTTTTGGTCTTGGGCTCAGTGACCATGAAATGACAAAGTTCTTTATTCTGGGCCAAGTAAGGAGGTGGGGGGGGGGACAGCAAAACTATTACCATGGACTTCTGAAGGGCAGACTTCAACCTGTTTTGAACACTGGTTGAGGAAGTCCCTTGGGATACAGTCCTAGAGGGCAAAGGGGTCCAGAAAGGCTGGACTATTTTCAAGAAGATGCTCTTAGGGGCACAGGAGCAGGCTGTCCCCATGTGTTGTAAGGCAAACTGATGGGGAAAATGACTGACGTGGCTGAACAGGGAGCTTTTGCTGGGACTTGGGAGAAAGAGGAGATTCTACCACCTTTGGAAGAAGGAGCAGGCTACTCAGGAAGAGTATAGGGATTTAGTTAGGTCATGTAGAAAGAACATTAGGGGGGCAAAAACCTCAGCTGGAACTCAGCCTGGCCACCTCTGCAAGGGATAATGAAAAGTGTTTTTACAAATATATTAACAACAAAAAAAAAGGATCAGGGAGAATCTCCATCCTTCATTGGATGCAAATGGGAACATTGTTACCAAGGATGAGGAAAAGGCAGCAACTTCTTTGCCTCAGTCTTTAATAATCGGTCTGGTTATCCTCATGGTATTCAGTCCCCTGAGCTGGGAGAAAGGGATGGAGATCAGAAAGATCCCCTCATAATCCAGGAAGTAGCACTGAAGGACCTGCTAAGCCAATTGGACACCCACGAGTCTATGGGGCTGGATGAGATTCACTCGAGAGTGCTGAGGGAGCTGGCGGAGACACTTACCAAGCCTCTCTCCATCATTTACCAGCAGTCCTGATTAACGGGGGAGGTCCCAGATGACTGGAGACTTGCCATTGTGACGCTCATCTACAAGAAGGGCAGGAAGGAGGATGTGGGGAACTAAAGGCCTGTCACCCTGACCTCGGTGCCAGGGAAGATTAT
>NW_008612983.1:0-455 GCF_000691845.1 Merops nubicus | reverse complement strand
CTTTATGGAAAGACCCTATGGAAAAGCCTTTTTGGAATATCTTCTAGAAGAGCCTTATGGGAAAGCCCTCAGGGAAAGCTCTATGGAAAAGCTTTATGGAGAAACCCTATGGAAAAGCTGCATGGAAAAGCCTTAGGGAAAAGCCTCATGGAAAGGTCCTATGGAAAAATCTTATGGCCCTATGGAAAACTTTTATGAAATGAATTATGGAAATATCTTCTGGAAAAGCCCTGAAGTGAAGAATTATGGAAAGACCCTCTGGAAAAGCTGCATGGAAAAGCCTCAGGGAAAAGCCTCATGGAAATATCTTATGGTAAAGGTTTATAAAAAGGTGTTGTAGGGAATATCTTATGGAAAAGGTTTATAAAAAGGTGTTTAGGGAATATTTTATGGAAAAGCCTCACTGAAAAGCTTTATGGAAAAGCCATAGGGAAAAGCCTCATGGAAATATCTTA
>NW_008612982.1:1661-1985 GCF_000691845.1 Merops nubicus | reverse complement strand
GCAAGCTCACCCGCATCCTGCTTCTCCACAGAGTCGGCGAAAGAGCCCTTGGAAGAGACATCCCAGCTCTGCTGGTACTCGATTCCAGGTGCTCAGAGTTGACATACACTATGTCGGACAGAGAGGAGGAGAACTCGATGGCGCTGGGTGAGAGCACAGCATCCCTCCACAGCCTTGCCGAGGGACTGTCGGGGCGGTCAGCGTGGGGCCGAGGGTGGTGGCAGGGGAGGCAGGAGCTCTCCAGCAGCCCCGGGGCAAGGTCCCTCCTCTCCTCAGCATCTGGGGCCCCGGCTGGGCAGTGGCACCTGCTGGGGCCCCTCGGCT
>NW_008612982.1:731-1372 GCF_000691845.1 Merops nubicus | reverse complement strand
GGTGCGCCCCCTCGTCGTGCCATGCCCCTTCCTCGCCAAGTCCTCCAGCCCTGCCTGTCAGCCGGCTGGGCAGGGGCACAGCAGCCCATGGAGACAATCCCCGGGGACGCTGCCCTGGCCCCTCAGAGGTGCTCATGCCCGCTGCCGTTTTCTGTCTCCCCCAGTGTGCATGCTATGCCGCCGGGCAAATGCAGACCTGGAGCTCTGTGGGCGCAAGCTGATGCAGCGAGGGCTCTGTGCCCACGAGTTCTGCCTGGTGAGTTCTTCCAGGATCCCTCCCGCTTTCCAACAGGGTCTCCCTGCCACGCTCTCCTCATCAGCTCCTTCTCTGTTCTCTTCTACAGTATTTTGCCAGCCAGCTTTCACAGCAGCCTGTCGAGCAAGAAGGACGGGTCAGGTATCTCTGCGGGGATATTATACGGACAATCGAGAACGCAGCGCAGAAGGTGAGGACCTGACGAGGACAGGGAGTTTTGGGCCAGGAGAGCTCTGCGGGAGCTTAACCCAGACCTGAGCAAGAAACCCCAGCCCTTCCAGCCGGTGCTGGGACAAGAGCATTGCTCCCAGCAGCTCCGCAGAGGCCCCAGCATGGGAGCCTCGTCCTGCAGGCAGCTCGGCAGGGTGCGGCCCAACAGCGGCTG
>NW_008612982.1:0-345 GCF_000691845.1 Merops nubicus | reverse complement strand
TGGTCCCGGCCTGTAAGCACGGCTGGTTCCATCGGAGCTGCATACAGGTAGGAGCCCATCCCTCGCCCCCGGGGCACGGCGGGTGCTCAGCAGCACCGGGGCCTCCCTCATGCTCATGATGCTTCTCCTGCAGGGACTGGCGCTGCAAAATGGCATCACGCAGATGCAGTGCCCGCACTGCCGCAACAAGGACCCGTTCCGAGGCGAGATGCTGAGGCTAGGGGTCCGTGTCCCCTTCAGGTGGGTGTCCTTTTGCCCAGAGGCTGCAAGTCTTGTGCCCTGCCAGGGGCAGCCCCTGCACTCCCAGCCCTGCTCTGTCCCATCAGTCTGGGCTTCTGCTACACG
>NW_008612981.1:2598-3469 GCF_000691845.1 Merops nubicus | reverse complement strand
GGTCCCTTCCAGCCCCACATCTCTGGGGTTCTGTGACACCGAGGTGTCCATCTGCCTCTCCCTGTGCTCTGCTGCAGGAGAGGATCAGTCAGGTGCTGAAGGATCTGGAGGAGGAGCGTGTGCCTGTTGTGAAGCTGGGTGATGCCAGCATCGCTGCCCCCTTCACCTCCAAGCTCTCCTCCATCCAGTGCAGTAAGTGTCTGCTGCAGGAACCGGCCTCAAGTTGCCCCAGGGGAGGTTGAAGTTGGGCCCCAGGGCTGTGCCAGGCTGCCCAGGGCAGTGGTGGAGTCCCCACCCCTGGAGGGGTTCCCAAGCCGTGGCGATGTGGGGTGAGGGACACGGGTTGGGAGTTCCTGGTGCTGTTGGAGGTTGGACTTGAGGAGCTCCAAGCTCTTCTAGTGATTCCAGGGTGCTGTGATCTCCTCGTGTCCACATTCCCCAAAGGGAAGAAGTCTAGATTTGAAAGCAGCCAAGACAGAAGGTGTGGGCTGGGGAGAAACCCCCCAAATCCATGTCCTTACCACCTTCCTGTGTGGACCAACCCTTGGAAGGGGGTTCCTTGGGGTGGGGACAGCAATGGGGTGGGGACAGCAGCAGCGAGGGGTCCACTTCCAGGGAAGGAGGGGACTGGGGGGACTTTTTGGTTCCCCCCCAAACTCTGCTGCCCCTGCCCTGCAGTCTGCCACGTGATCAAGCAGGGTCGCTGCACGCTGGTGACCACCCTGCAGATGTTCAAGATCCTGGCCCTCAACGCCCTCATCCTCGCCTACACCCAGAGCGTCCTCTACCTGGAAGGGGTCAAGCTGAGTGATTTTCAGGCCACCCTTCAGGGCCTGCTCCTGGCTGGCTGCTTCCTCTTCATCTCCAGGTC
>NW_008612981.1:1618-2540 GCF_000691845.1 Merops nubicus | reverse complement strand
TGGTCCTGCTGGGTCAGGGTGGGGGCATTAACAAGGTGCCTCTGCCCCCCAAAATGTTGTTTGAGTCCATGGACGGTCCCCTCTGCTTGGAGGAGGTTGGTGATTTTGTTCCCCCGGGCTCAGGAGGCTCCTCGGGTCAGTGCTTGGGTGAGGGACCATCAGAAAGTGTGGTTGGAACGTCCAGGGAGGTTCTCCTGCCCCTCTGCTCTGCCCCAGGGAGGGCACAGCTGGAGAGCTGGGGCCAGTTCTGGGCTCCCCAGTTCCAGGGAGACAAGGAGCTGCTGGAGATGAAGGTGCTGAGGGGGCTGGAGCATCTCTGGGGGATGTTCAGCTGGAGAGGAGAAGCCTCAGAGGGGATCTGAGCAAGAGCTAAAGGGTCCCTGGGGGGCAAGTTGGGGCCAGACTCTGTCAGTGGTGCCCAGCGACAGGACAAGGGGCAACGGGCACCAACTGGATGTGCCACCGGAGCAGGAGGAGAAACTTCTTTGGGGTGAGGGTGCAGAGCCTGGAGCAGCTGCCCAGAGAGGCTGTGGAGAGACCCCAAACCCTCCTGGCTGTGACCCTGGGCACCCTGCTGGAGCAGGGGGGTTGGAGATGATCCCCAGAGGTCCTTTCCAGCCCCACCACGCTGGGATTCTGTGACATTTTAGCTGGATCCTGCTACCTGCAGATGATCCAAACCCTCTAGAATTCAACCCCTCTTCTTTTTTCCTCCCCCAGCCTTTGAAGACCCTTTCCAAGGAGCGTCCTCTGCCCAACATCTTCAACCTCTACACGGTGCTGACGGTTCTGCTGCAGTTCCTGGTGCATTTCCTCAGCCTGGTCTTCCTGTACCGCGGGGCCCAGGCTCGCAGCGAGCCCAGGTGAGTGGCCCAGGTGAGGACACCCTCCAGCACCACCTCCCCTCCACCCTCTGCCCAGC
>NW_008612981.1:0-1584 GCF_000691845.1 Merops nubicus | reverse complement strand
AAAAGCCTCTCCCACCCCCGTGGAGGCCACACCCAGCACCAGTGGTTCATTGGGTTGGACACCTCCAGGAGGAGCGTGGGTTGGGTTGTGCCTTGGTCAGCAGCTCGGCCTGGCAAGGGTGTGATGGAACTGGGGGGGGATATCTGAGAATTTTGGGGTGGGTTGGGTTGGAAGAGAACTTTAGTGGTCATCTCATCCAAGCCCCAACGCTCTGGTGCAGCTCCAACGTCTCCCCACGCTGGGAGGGGAAGCAGAAATAAGAGCAGTGAGGTGGATTCCTGGGAAGTCATGAAGAAAATCACCCAAAATCTTGATTATTCTCCACGGGACTTTGATTTTGTGGAGCAGCCCCTCAATGATCCCCCAATCCTGCAGCATCTGCAGCTCCACGGCCACCCCTGGAGCCCACGGAGGGGACCTCAGCGTGCCTGGGGCCTCCCAGTCTGCCCAGTCACCTCCAGCTGCTCCCTTCCCTTGCAGGCAGGAGGAGTTTGTGGATCTGTACAAGGAGTTTGAGCCCAACCTGGTGAACAGCACGGTCTACATCATGTCCATGGCCATGCAGATGGCCACCTTCGCCATCAACTACAAGGCAAGTTCAAGGTCACCCCATCTCCAGGGGCTCCTGAGGAGCCATTTCCTAGAGCCACAGACTGGTTTGGGCTGAAGGGACCTTGGAAGCCATCGAGTCCAACCCCCTGCAGGGAGCAGGGACAGCCCCAACTAGAGCTGGTGGCTCAAGTCCAACCTCCCCTGGGATGGTTCCAGGACCTCTCGGGGCAACCTGGGTCAGGATCTCAACACCCTCAGCCTCCAAAATTTCTCATCCTAGAATGGTTTGGGTTGAAGGGACCTTAAAATCATCTCCCACCAGACCAGGTTGCTCCAAACCCTGTCCAACCTGGTCTTCAACACCCCCAGTGGAGCATCCACAGCTTCCCTGGGAGGGTCTCACCCCCCTCAGAGGGAAGAACTTCTTCCTAAATTCTAATTCTAATCTCAATCTCCCCTCTTCCACTTTGAAGCCACCACCCCTTGTCCTTGTCACTAGAAGCCCTTCCAAAAAATCCCTCCCATGCTTTCTTGTAGGCCCCCTTCAGACACTGGAAGGCCCCAAAAAGGTCTCCCTGGAGCCTTCTCCTCTCCAGGCTTCCTCCTCTTTACTCCAAACCTCCCTCTTTCAGTTGAACACCATCCCCCAAAGTTCTTCCCTCATCCCAAAGGAGGTTTGGTCACTACTCTTGAGGGAAAAAAAAACCTCCTTCCACCACGTTGGGTTGACCCAAGTGTCCCAAAAGGTCACAGATGGCTGCACGTCCCCAAATCTGGTGGCGTTGAGGTTCCCCTGCTCTGTTTCAGGGCCATCCCTTCATGGAGAGCCTGCAGGAGAACAAACCTCTGCTCTGGAGCATCGTCCTCTCAGCACTGGCCATCGTGGGGCTGCTCACGGGCTCCTCCCCAGAGTTCAACGAGCAGTTTGGGCTGGTGGAGATCCCCACGGAGGTGAGCAGCAGTTCCCTGGGTCACAGAGACATTTGGGGTGTGGGGAGACCTTTGAGATCGAGGCCAAGTGTCCCCCAGCAC